>NC_081558.1:207148692-207172607 GCF_022355385.1 Mustela nigripes | reverse complement strand
GCTCCGTGCAGGTGTCCTCCCCCCGCAGTCACCCGCCCCCATCCCTGCTAGCCTCTCCGCCACGCGCACCTCCCCCTTTGTTAGGGGGACTAGATGGCGGCGCTCTCGTCCCGTGCTCTGGGCAGTGCCTGGCGTGTGCTGGCTGCTTGGCAGAGCTACCCTTGCTGGCCATTGTCCCCGTCGTGCATTCTGTCCCGGGGGGAGGCGTGACCCGTCTTTGTCATCCCACCTGGCTCTAGAGTCCTGCTGTGGGGCCCCGCGGCGGTGGAGCATCACAAGACATGCCGGAGCCTGGGCAAGTCACTGTGGCAGCAGCCGAGCGTCGGGGACATCCTCCGCCTGCTGGATCGGGACCGCATGATGAAGACCATCCTCCACTTCCCCCAGAAGCGGAAGCTGCTGCCCCCCGAGGTGCGGGGCTGGGGGCAGAGCCAGCGGGGGGCATTCTCAGCAGCAGTGGATGCTTTCCTGCTCGCCCCGCTGGGGAGTCCGTTGGCCCCCTCGGCTTCAGCATCCTGTGAAACACACGCGCTATTTCTCTTACGGGCTGTTGACATCGCGTTCCGTACAGTTCCAGCTGTACACAGAGGGACCGAGACAGGGCTGCCGTACACCTGTCACTCCGCTTCAGCCGTTATCGTCACTGGCCATGCCCATGTCCTTCAGAACTGCCCTGCACACACCCCCCGAACCCTGGCAAAAACACTAGTTTTTGCAAAATGGGGATACAGATGCCAAACATCCCAAACGTAGCTGTTTTGTGTTAGAAGCGCTGTTTTCTTATGCTTTTGAATATTCAAAGTCATTTAAACTCTAGATTAGTGGCTAAGCACTCATGTGTTTTTACATTTATGAGTCCAGACCTCACTTTCTGTTTGTTTTGGGCTGTCTCAGGATGCAGAGGAACTGATCTTTAGAGACCGAAGCACAGTGGATCTCAATGACCTTTATGACCCCTGCTTTCTCCTGCATCTCTTCAGCGAGCTCACCAGGCCGGGTGAGTGCGGCCTTCCGCGGGCCAGGGTGCGGGGCCGGACCGGGACGTGGGGCCGGACCGGGACGTAGGGCCGGACCGGGACGTGGGGCCGGACCGTATCAGCTTTCTCGTGGGGGTGACTACCATGGTAACAGAAGTTTGTTACTCATCCTAGAGTATCTCTATCCGCCTTCCTACCTTTTCATTCCAGAGGTTTTTAGAAGAGTAACAGTGAATGTTTTGAATATACAGTGACTTAAAAAAAAAACAAAAAACAAAAAACAAGGCCATTTATAATCTTAAATCCTGGGAGTATCCTTTCATCCGTGCTGGGTTTTTCTAATTTTCAATGGCAGGAGCCTTTTCTGAATTGCCACTAGATAGTGATCAAATGCCACCAGGTTTTCTCTTTGAGAATGAGGGAGAGCCTGCCGAGCTCGGCTTTTTGTTGGCGTAAGTGTGATTTTGAAGTTAAGTGTCGAGTAGCCGGAGGGCGGGAGTGTTTGTGAGCGAACGTAGGCGGGACACAGGACGCGGGCTGCGCATGGGCATGGCGGGTCTCTTGGTGTGCGGCGTTTTGTCACTGGCAGACGTGTCGTGATACCTCACTGTGGTTTTCATTTGCATTTCCTGATGGCTGACGGTGTCCAGCGTCTTGAGGTTCGTCGGCGCTCTGTATGTCCTCTTTATTGAAATGTCAGGGCATGTGGTTTGCCCATTTTCTAATGGGATCTTTTTTCACGTTTTTCCCCATGAGGTTTGGGGGTTCTTTATATATTCCAGGTACTCGTCCTTTGTTGGGTATGTGGCTGGCGAATATTTTCTCCCAGTCTGTAGCTTTTGTCATCCTCGGGACAGAGCCTTTCACCGAGCCCAGGTTTTTCATTTTGAGCAAGTCCCATGGATCAGTTTCTGCTTTCATGGATCGTCTGTGCTGATGCTCGGGGCCGGGAGAGTCTGGAGCGGCTCGTGACTGCTCCTCGTGGGGCCTCCCCTGAGGAGGCCTCCGCTGGTGCTCAGTGAGGAGCAGGAGGGTCCTCTGGTACTGCCCCCCAGCCCCCTCTTAGCCTCCCCGACAGCGTCACCCTAGCAGGGGACTTGGGGTCCCGTCTCACAGCCTGCCGGGCGCCACACCGCGCCTTCGCTGGGGTGGGTGGGAGCAGGGCCGCGGCCTCCTCTGAGGTCTTCGGTTGGGGCGGAGCAGCTACTGTCCACATTTGGTCTTGCTAGGCTGCTTCTCTTCTAGCCTTCCTTCTAGAGCCTAGAGAGAGCAGCCTTTTGTTCAGGCTTTATCAGTGCCTGTTGGTTTCCTGGGCTGCTGGCTTCCTCAGCTCAGAGTCTGTGACACCAGGGGCAGAAGGAGAACACGGGGCGCTCACCTGAGCCCCCGGCTGGTCAGCTTCCTTTCCACCTTTCAGCGTCGTCTTACATCTGTCCAGGATTTTTCGTTTGTGCTTACTGCTAGAAATAGAGAAACTGTGTCCACTTCATCTTCCCAGAGCTATGTATCTAATTTAAGTGATTTTTAACATTAGCTGATATATTCACAAGTTCAAAATTTAGGTGGTACCGGAGGGTCTGCGCTGAAACTCTCTTCCTACCCAACCTCCGGCCTCTGAATATTCAAAATCATTGAATTTCCCCTCCTCCAGTGGGAACATGTTAGCTGCTTCTTGCAAGTGCTCCCGGGCCCAGCTTGCTCCCTCGTGGCCTGTCGCAGCGGCAGTCAGGCCTACACAGAGGGCACCGGGGGCGGGTGTGGGGAATGGGGCAAGGCCTGTGTTCTGTGGCTGTGCCCATTGGTGTGGCTGGTGTGATGCCTTCAGGACCCCCAGGCTGCTTCCTGCTGGACTTAGTTTAGCCGCACTGGGACACCATGTCCTTATTTGTGCTGTTTTGTTCCTTTTCAACTACGGTTGTCTTTTTTTTTTTTTTTAAGGCTTTATTTTTATTTATTTATTTTTAGTTAACATGTAAGGTATTATTTGTTTCGGGGGCACAGGTCTGTGACTCATCAGTCTTACACAATACACAGCACTCACCATAGCACATACCCTCCCCAACTCCATCACCCAGAAGCCCCCTCCAGCAGCCCTCAGTTTGTTTCCTGAGATTGAGTCTCTGTCTCCCTTTCTGATTTCAACTTGTTTGATTTTTTACTCCCTTCCCCTGTGATCCTCTGCCTAATTTCTCAAATTTCCCATATCAGAGAGATCACATAATTGTCTTTTTCTGATTGATTTATTTCATTTAGCGTAATAGCCTCTAGTTCTATCCATATCCTTGCAAATGGTAAGATTTCAAATTTTTTTTGAAAGATTTTATTTATTTATTTGACAGATAGGGATCACAAATAGAGGAAGGTAGAGAAAGAGAGAGAGGAGGAAGCAGGCTCCCTGCTGAGCAGAGAGCCCGATGCTGGGCTCAATCCCAGGTCCTGGGGTCTTGGCCCACACCGAAGGCAGAGGCTTTACCCCCTGAGCCACCCAGGCAGCCCCAAGATTTCAAATTTTTGATGGCTGCATAGTATTCCATTGTGTATAGATATACTGCATCTTCTTTATCCATTCATCTGTTGGTGGACATCTGGGCTCTTTCCACAGTTTGGCTATTGTGGATGTTGCTGCTATCAACATTCAGGTGCACGTGCCCCTTCAGATCCCTACATTTGTATCTTTAGGGTAAATACTCCATAATGTGATTGCTGGGTTGTAGCGTAGCTCTATTTTCAACTTTTTGAGGAACCTTCATCCTGTTGCCCAGAGTGGCTGCACCAGCTAGCATTCCCACCAACAGTGTAGGACGGTTCCCATTTCTCCACAACCTCACCAACACCTTCTTTCCTGATAGGTTAGTTTTAGCCATTCTGACTGGTGTGAGGTGGTGTCTCATTGTGATTTGGATTTGTATCTCCCCGATGCCGAGTGATGTGGAGCACTTTCTCATGTGTCTGTTGGCCATCTGAATGTCTTCTTGGCAGAAATGTCTGTTCATGTCTTCTGCCCATTTCTTGATTGCATTATTTGTTCTTTGGGTGTTGAGTTTGATGAGTTCTTTATAGATCTTGGATACTAGCCCTTTATCTGATATGTCATTTGTGAATATCTTCTCCCATTCTGTCAGTTGCCTTTTGGTTTTGTTGACTGTTTCCTCTGCTGTGCAGAAGCTTTTTATCTTGATGAAACCTCACTAGTTCATTTTTGCCCTTGCTTCCCTTGCCATTGGCGATGTGTCTAGGAAGAAGTTGCCGCGGCTGAGGTCGGAGAGGTTGCCGCCTGTGTTCTCAAGGATTTTCATGGATTCCTGTCTCACATTGAGGTCTTTCATCCATTTTGAATCTATCTGTGTGTGGTGTGAGGAGACAGTTCAGTGTCATTCTTCCACCCATGGCTGTCCCATTTTCCCAGCACCATTTGTTGTCCTTGTATGCTCCAGCACTCCTACGTGTGAACAGACGTGCTGGTCCCCCACTGCTGCCTCTCCTAACAGAGTGTCAGGGTTGGGTCTCCTCGGGGCTTCCTCACTGGTGGAAGTAGCTGTGGCCCCCCGGCCTCCGTGAGCACAATGTTCTGTGGCTGAGCTAGGTCTTTTTTTTTTTTTTTTAAGATTTTATTTATTTATTTGACAGACAGAGATTACAGATAGGCAGAGAGGCAAGCAGAGAGAGAGGAGGAAGCAGACTCCCCGCTGAGCAGAGAGCCTGATTCGGGGCTTGATCCCAGGACCCTGGAATCATGACCAGAGCCGAAGGCAGAGGCTTTAACCCACTGAGCCACCCAGGCGCCCCTGAGCTAGGTCTTATTTGCCGGAGAGCAGGGGCATTTCAGGCCTGCATACAGTCACCGCCATGGCTGGCAGAGATCTTCACTGTTTCCAGGGACTCCCCGGTAAGCCTAACAGAGAAACCAGGACCAGCGTGCGGCCCAGACATTCTCCTGCTTCCCCCTGCCTTCAGCCCTGGCGAGGTCTGTTTCTCATCCAGCACAAAAATAGATTTTTCAGAGTCTGAAAACATGAGGTAACTTGAGTGGATTATAACAAATCACTTAGTCTGTTGCTCAGGCTCTTAAGAGAGCTTTTAAGAGACAGAAGGCAACGGCTTGGAAAAACACTAATAAAAAATACTAAAATTAGGACACAGTGTTGTTCTCAGGATCTTGCCTACTGCCCTTTTTTGGGTGGGGAGGAGGGTGTCCGGGAGACCTTTTGTGAAGAGAGGGAACTCGTAAATGGTCTTTGAAGTTGGGGAAATCGCCACATACAGCCTACTTTAAGTTTTATAGGCATAATACACGTAGGAAAATTTGCAAAGCATAGCCACACTAAAAAGGATTTGTGGTAGCTTAAAGTACCAATTACACTAAAATCATTCACAACAAAATAGAAAATTTTTAAAAGCAGAGAGGTGAATACAGATGTAAATACGAAAGTTAAAAGGGAAAAAAAACCAGACAAGAAAAACTAGGTCATTAAATTTTGCTCAGGAATACTTGTCATCCGGAACAAAAAGTAGAAGCATAATGTTTTAAACAAATGTTGCTGTCCTACAGAAGGAAGCATACCAGTTTGTAGGGAGAGAGAAATTTCTAGCAGTAAAATGGTAAGTTGAACAGAACAGAAATCTGCGAACAGCATATGGCCAGTGTAGGCTAGATTTATTATTATTGAATTAAACCATGAATTTATTTTTCATGTTATTTTTAACATGTATTTTTCTTTTTGCTTCCGCCCTTGGTGGAAAAGTAAGCATGGAGAATGTCTTGAGCGAACTCTTACTGAAGCGGCGTACATAGAAATGACCACGAGGGGCGCCTGGGTGGCTCAGTGGGTTGAGCCTCTGCCTTCGGCTCAGGTCATGATCTCAGGATCATGGGATCCTGAGATCATGGGATCGAGCCCCGCATCGGGCTCTCTGCTCAGTGGGGATCCTGCTTCCCCCCTTCTCTTTCTGCCTCTCTGCCTACTTGTGATCTCTCTCTGTCAAATAAATAAATAAAATCTTTTTTAAAAAAAAAGAAAAGAAAAGAAAAAAATGACCATGAATCACGTGCGTGTATGGTGGGAGTTTGGGCGAAACCACCAGCCGGATCAAGGAGCAGCACGTAGTGGGCGCCCCTTGCTAGGCAGTGCCCCTCCCTGTCCAGCAGGAGCCAGGACCCTGTATTTGAACTTTCTGTGAATGGTGCTAGGCCCTCGGTGTCCTTTGTCTTAGCTCTCCATGCCCCATACTGTGTTCGTGAGATTCCTTCATCCTGTGTGTGGGGCAGAGGTTCTCAGCAGCGTTCTTACACCCTGTACTGTTAACAACCCTGTGTTGCTAACATCTTGCAATCCTCAGGGTGCCAGGGTGGCTCAGTCGTTGGGTGTGTCTTCCTTTGGCTTGGGCCATGGTCCCGGGGTCCTGGGATCGAGCCTGCATCGGGCTCCCTGCTCAGCGGGAAGCCTTCTTCTCCCTCTCCCACTTCCCCCTGCTTGTGTTCTCTTTCTCACTGTGTCTCTGTCAAATAAATACACAAAAATCTTTTAAAAAAAAAAAATCTTGCACGCCTCAATTGGGCAGATAATTGGTTTTTAAGTGTGGCTGCCAGACTTCAGAGAAACTCTGGTCTCATTGCTCCATTACAGCCTTTGCTGCAACCGGGAACCTGTTTTGCTAACCTTACTGCCTCCCTTCTCCCGAGTCCTTGGCTGAGAAACAGGGTCAGCCGGGGCTGTTAGCAATGACAGTGACAAATGCTTTTTCCACAGCGACTTCTTGTCCTCGGCAGAACTGGATGGCTATCTGCAGCTCGTCGTGCACGAATGTCACAGAATGGAGAGGCCGGTGTGCAGCTCTCTGAGCCTCGTCCCCAGATCACAGGGACACAGACCCCGTGGACTCCTCAGTCCCCGGCCAGGCTGCCCCCAAGGAAGGGGTAGAGGAGGGGGCGGGAGGAGGAGCTCTTTGGACTCTGGGGCACAGTTGTACTAACTGCTGAAGCCCCACGAAACATGGGGTGCTTTTTATTTTAATCCTTGATCGTTGTGCTGGTTTGGCCATTTCAATCAGAGATGTGTTGTCAGAAGGCCAAACTGCTATTTATGAGGTTCCTGAAACAGAGAGTGGTGTTTATATCCGTGTTTTGATAGCCTGTTACACTTTCCGCACCCCAGGGCGGCTCTTTTCCTGAAGGGTGACAAAGCCAAGACTTCAGAGAAGAGCACGTGAGCATGGACATGAAATTGACTTTTCCTCAGGGACACGTGGAAAATCCACTTGTCCTGGAGAATGTCAGTGATTACTAAAAATACCCTTGCCGGCTGAGTACTAGCTGCTTTTAGTGAGTGTAATATTAAATGTTTAGACTGTTCTCTTTCCCAAATATATTCCATTTGTGTGTGTTTGGTGTATAGGTATGTAGGTGTATCTTAACACATCTCATCTTTTCCAAAACAGGGTTATCCCACGGTCGGAGGCTTTTCTAAAGCTTTAGGGTTTTTTCCCCCTTTTCATCAAAAGCAGTCACTTGTTAGAAATGAAGAAATTTAGTCTGTACACTGTTGGAGTCCAAGATTATTCTTTCTTCATCCTTTTAATTTGCATCTGTATATTAAAAATGGTGTTTCTGTTGATAGACGTATTTGGGTTTTGCCTTTTTAAAATCCATTCTGGCCATCTCTCCCTTTTAATTGGAATGTGTACATCATTTACGTTTAATGTGATTATTGATCTGATTCTGGTTTTATTTTCTTTGTTGGCTTTTAGCTACAGTGCACGTGTGTGTTGCTTTAGGGTTTATCGTGCTCACCTTGAATGTATTACAGTTTGCCTTCGTGTGAGGCTATACCACCTCACGGATAGTAGAAGTCCCTTACAGCGGTATCGATCCGTTTCTGCCCCTTCTGGCTTTGTGTGCTGTTCTTACCAGATATTTTACTGCTATATGTTGTAAAACTCACAATATGTTGTTTTTGCTTCAAATTGTCAGTTACCTTTAAGGAGATTTAAACAGCTTATATTCACTATCTTACAGTTACCGTTTCTGGTTCTGGTAATTCCTCTGTGTAGACCCAGATTTCCATCTTCTGTCATTTTCCTTCTGCCTCAAATACTTCCTTTAAGAATTCTTGTAGTTCACATCTGCTGATCAGTTCTTTCAGTTCTTTTGTAGAAAAAAGAGCTTAACTTTTGAACGGTTTTCACAGGGTATAAAATCCTAGGCTGACAGGTTTTTTTTCCCCCTTCTTACTGTATTTGAAAGATGTTGCTGCTTGATTTTGGATTGCAGTGTTTCTAACAAGAAATCTGTTAGGGGCCAGCATGACTGTGGGTTGAGCATCCGACTCTTGATGTCAGCCCAGCTCTTGATCCAGGGTCATGAGTGCAAGTCCTGCATTGGGCTCCACACTGGGCATGGGTCTACTTAAGAAAGAAAAGGAAGGAAGGAAAAAAGAGAGGAAGGAAGGAAGGAAAATAAATCTACCATTGTTCGTTCTTTTGTGTCTCTGTATGTTGTGTGATTGCTCTGCAGATATTTTTTTATCGTTGGTTTCAAGCAGTTTAATTAGAATGTGCCTTAGTGTAATTTTCTTTTATGTTTCTTATATTTGGGGTGTTCATTGAGCTTCTTGGCTCTGTAGGTTTGTAGTTCTCATCAAATTGGAAAAGTTTTGGCCATTATTTCTTGAAACTTTTCAGGGACTCTAATTACATGTATATTATCCTGCTGGAGAATTGTCCCACAGCTCCATGATGTTCTGTTCCAGGTTTCAATTTTTTTTTCTCTGTGTGTTTCAATTTGGATCATTTCTGTTGCTGTCTTAGAGTTCACTAACCTCTTTGTCTGTAATGTCTAATCTGCTAATAATCTCTTCCAATGCATTTTTCATCTCAGACATTTTAATTTTCACCTCTGGAAACTTGGTTTGAGTTCTTATATCTTCTGTGTGTCCATTTAACATGCTCAGTGATTCTTCTAGCTTCTTGAACATGTAGAGTGCAGTTGTAGTAGTTACAAAAGTAGTTACAACAACTACAACAGAAGTTCTGTTACCTTTGTCATATCTGAGTCCTTTTCACAGGGTGGATTTTCCTCTTCTGATGGGCTATATTTGTGCTTATTTGAATGTCTGGTAATTTTTTATTGTAAACCAGACATGGTGAATTTTATCTTGTTTGATCCTGGATATTTTTATATTCCTGTGAATGTTCTTGAGCTTTGCTCTAGGACACATTTGAGCTACTTAGGAATGGTCCAGTCCCTCCGATCTTGCTTTGAATCTGTTAGGTGGCACCAAAGCAGCATTTTAGTCGGGGGCAAGTTTTGCCCCACAGCTGACATTAAATCGTTCTGAGCAGTCTCCCTTTTCCCTGTGAACTGGGAGGATGTTGCCCTGCTGGTAGGGACAGGAACTGTTTCCAGGCAGGCACGAGCCTGGGGTTGTCCCTGTTCCTCAGCCTCAGCCGGCTTCCTCATACACTCTTGCCAAATGGTGCTCTGGGAGTGGAGCTCTCTTCCCCGGGACTCTGCTGTGTGAATTCTGGCCACCTTGGCGTCCCAGCTGGGCGCTCTTGTCTGCATAACTCAGCATTCTCCAGTCTCTGCCTTGGTTTGTCCTCCCTGGGCCTTGGCCTAGAAATCTCCAGGCTTCGAGCTGGGATGATCAGAAGGTTCATCTTGTTTTCTCTCTTGGAGATCACAGCCATTTGTTGCCTCAGGTCCAATGTCTTGAAAAACCTTGTTTCGTTTCTAGTTTTTAGTCACTTCTGGTGGACAGGTAATTCAGGTTTCTGCCACTGTCTTGGGTGGAAGTGGAAATCCTGGTTATTCCTTGATAAACATTGAGAAAGAGGAAGGGAACTGTATGCGTGCGTCTGTGCCCCCATCAGTCACCCTTCAGGGGAGATGCTGGTGGAAGGTCTAGGGAGCTCTGCCACTTCTGAGGGACAAGGACACTTGATGGTGTAAAGGGATTTCTGTGCTCGTGGGCAGCCACCCACTTGGAGACTATTTTGTGCTGTGGAGCTCTTGGAATTATAGAGAAGTAGCTTATTATTGCAATTTTTCTTCTTATTATTGATTCTCAGGTTTTTTTAATTGCCAGAATTAGCTTTTAAAAATCTAACATTAGGAAGAGAAGAAAAAAAGAGTTTGACTTTTTAAAAACACTGGTGGCATTTCTTTAATCGATAGTACATTCCAAGATGACGGTCTGGGGGTCGTCACTTCCGTTGGTTTGTGTTGGGTTCCTGATTTAACAGGAACACTAGCTCACCAGTCCCTTGGTCTACAGAGCATCTGCGTGGGTGATTTCCGTGACCAAACCTGCCACTTAGTTGTTTTTAAACACAGTGACCTGTCCCTGTTCTAAGGTTTTTCGTCAATTTTTATCTTAAAATTTGTGACAGTATTTATGTTGTAAAAAGCCTCAGATCTTTATTAAAGAGGATTCTAAGTGTCCCGAATTTTGTTATTGGTAATCAGGCCCTTTAAGTTGTGGTCAGGTGGGTCCCTGTGTATATTTGACCTTCTCTCTTGGTCACGTCATTTCCTGAAGTGGTTGTAGGTTTTTACTAAAATTGATGGGTTGGAGGTGCGTGGGTGGCTCAGTCAGTTGAGCATCTGCTCGGGTCTCCATCACAGGAACCTGGGATGGAATCCCGAGTCAGGCTCTCTGCTCAGTGGGGAGTCTACTTCTCCCTCTCCCTGCCATTCAACCCTGCTTGTCTCTCTGTATCTCTCTGTCAAATAGTCAATACAATCTTTAAAATTAAAAAAAAAAAAATTGTTGGGCCAGGTCAGACAGGTTTGCCCTGGCTAAACTTTCCAGCTTCCCTGCCTTTCATGTTTTCCTTACTGGTGTTCGTGGCTAGGAATTCAGAAGCTGTGGGCTGAACAGGGTAGAGACAGGAAATTGGTTTTCTCGGCCAGCTGCCCAGTCGTGTTCCCCAGGCCTCCAGCCTGCTGGGATCTCGTGTCTCAGGTCTAAATGGCACCTCATTCTTCTCTGGCTCGTTGAGTATTTGTGAGAAGTCATGAAATAATCCCAGTTGGGATTGACAAGCATTATAGAAGCTGCAAGTAGGGGTTATTGCCGTGCAGGGGAAGCTAGGCTTTAATCCAACTTCAGCAGAAGTTAAAGGGAGCTGGAGAGACTTCCATTTCTTGTGTCTCCCACTCATAGCTGATGTTGGCAAGAGGAGACTTAATTCCCCATGTTACACAAGCATCGTGATCGTGCTGTATGTGTGTGTTCATCGCTAATGTTGGCAAAATGCAAAAGGAAATTTAATTCCCCATGTTACACAAGCATCATGATCATTCCTTGTGTGTATGTATTTAATGCTGTATTTTACTTCCATAGAATTTGTGGTGGATTGTCGAAAATTTTTGGATTCCAATGCTCTGGGCCTAACTGTTGCGGCCCTCAGCAGCTATGACCCCCAGATGCGGGCTGCAGCCTACTACGTGCTGGCGGCCTACTACTCACAGCTGGAGGGGGCGCGGTTCCGAGAGCAGTCCCAGGTGAGTGGGGCTGAGGGTCCTGGTGGACCTCTGGAGCTGGCTTTCTGCTGAGTCTGGTAGCGGCATTTCTGGGGAGCATAGAAGCATGTTGGAAGGAGACTGCTGACAAAGAACCAAGGTCCATTCCCTTGTAGGGAGTGATGCTGGGGGTTACCTCTGGTTCTCAGCCCTCGTGGAGCCTGAGAAAGCTCTACCCTTCCTAACACTTCTTGTGTGTAGGTGGGCAAAGCAGTTCAGTTTCTTTGGTCTGAACTCAGTGGTTAAGGCAGCTGTTACCCAGAACACACCGAGCTCCAGAAGGCTGGGCTCCAAGGCGGCAGGGAACAGGAGGAGTCTCGCTTGTCTCCTCTGCCCTTGGGTACGTGCCCGACTCCTCAAGGAAGTGATCAGGGACACTGCCATTCCGAGCGTCATCTCTGGTGGCCGCTGGGATGGGGAGAGTGGGCCACCCAGCAGAGCTGTAGTTTCAGCTGCACAAGACAAGGCTGCACAAGTTCTGAAAATTCTTTTTTTTTCCCCCGTTCTTCTGTTTTCCTGGTTTTAAGCTACTCTACCTGTTGGATGTAGTCCGGAATGGGATCCGAACTCAGAACATGAGACTCACCTTTACCTTGACTCTCTTCATTGCCAAAGCAGCCTCGCAGATTTTGAAACCAGGTACCACCGCAGGTCCGCTTGTCGGCATTAATCCCACCAGCGTGATCCGCCATGCGTGTAAATAAGGCCGTGTCCGGCTCACGCCCTGCTCTGACAGTGAGCCATGGGTGTGGGCAGTGAGTAAAGCGTGGCTGTGAGGAAGCTCTTTCCGGGCCCCGTGGCTGAGATCAGAAAGAAGCCCAGTGAGGAAGCCCAGCGCAGAGCAGTGTGTGTGAGGGGGCGTGGGATGTGTCCTCGCTTTCGCTGTGGGCCTGGGACGCCACAGGACACGCCTGTCGTGGTACCTGCCCCCTGGGGCTGCTGTGAGGGGGCATGGGGGGTCCTGCACCTGCAGGGCGCCTGACGCAGGAAGTCTGTCCCACAGCAGCTGTGGGTCTATTCATGGAAGTGAGAGTCTGCACAGCTCGTGGGTCCTGAGCTAGAAGGTGTTTGGCCTGGAAGCCGTCACCATGCAGGTGCCGGCCTGGGTCCAAGAACACACGGCTCCTTGTGCGGCGGCCACGGGCACCACTGCCAAGGTAGCCTGAGGACAGGTGTTGGCTGTGTTGGGGCCACAGGGTTCTGTGTCATGTGGTCTCGTTCAGATACAGAAGCAGCCCCCCGCCATCCGAGGCCCCCCATGTCAGATAGCCTGTCCAGGGTCCCGCAGGTCCTCTCCAGTCGCATTGCTATTACACTTCAGATCTAGTTTCCATCTTCTCCGTATAGTTTTTATTTCATGGTTTTTCTTTTAGAAATTACAGGAGGAGAGAGAGTAATCAGTCATTTGTAGACTCTAAAGAAAGAGACACCTGGGAGAAACTATCCTAGCAGAGGCCAGGGTGATTGGTCCGGCCTGTGCCATCTCAGACCAATGTCAGGGTCGGGAGCACAGGCAGCAGTGGTCAGGGGGTGGCCTCCGAGGATCCGGGCAGTCAGGACAGGTCGGAGGCAGTGATCAGAAGGTAGGTGGCAGCAGGGGAGGAGACGTGTGTCCACATCGGCCTCATTGCATCCCAGAGTGACCCGGGGGGCGTCTGAGGCTCCCGTGCTGGGACACTGCCCTTGAGCTAGAGGCCGGTCGGGGTGGGCGCCAGCTCCCCTCTGCACCCCAGCCGATTGGAGCTCATGCGGTGGGCTGCTGGCCGGGGCGGGGCAGCATCCTCCGTGGTTTCTGAACCGTGTGCAGCCTGGAGCCGGGTGTCTTCTTGCTGCAGTCTGGTTCTCGAGAACCGAGAATCGGAGTAAGGATACAAAAACTCCGTGGGGGGTACGGATTTCTGATCCCCAGCTCCTGCTCCCCAACTCCAGTGGAGTGTGGGGGTCCCGCTGGGGCCTGCTCTGAGCGACTCTCTGCCTTTGTTCTCAGAGGACCACATGTACTTGAAGATCAACAAGTTCCTGCTGTCACACGAGTACTTGAATATGAGCAAAGTTCCGGGCTTCTACCAGTTCTTCTACAGCTCAGACTTGGAGGTGAGGCTTCTAAAGTCCCCGAGGGCCCCGGAGACTCCTCCGTTGGATCATGAGCCCCTGCTGTCACTCTGGTACTCTCCCCTGGGTGCTGTTGGCGGCCGGCAGCCCAGTTGCGCAGACAGTGTTGGAGCGAGACGGTCAGGAAAGTGAAAGGTCACGCAGGCTCGCTTGTAGAAATGCTTTTCATGCCATGTGTTAATTCTTAGGTGGTTTCTCACACATTCAAAACAGTCCTTAAGAGGCCTACGTTTTATGGCACTCTCATTCTGTGTCCTTGGTGAAGGGCTGGGGTCAGTATTAAATGTGATTTTGTAGATGTCCACATGAGTCGATTCAGGGCAGTGTTTGAACTTGGTCTAAAAAAACCAAGTCAAATCCTAAGGCTCTTCAATGACACAGCCAACAACAGACAAAGGTTTTTGCAGCTGTGGCTGTTGCTCTGCTGCTGGCACTCGGGAGTGGTGGGGTTTGCAGGGGCCTCAGGTCGGGAACAGCAGTCTCCTGCTTGCCTGGGTTACAGCATAAGACAGAACGGGAATGGCTGTTCGAGATCCTGCGGCAGGGGATGCGGGACAGGCACTGCTACGAGCTCTGTGCCCGGAGAGGCGTCTTCCACATCGTCCTGTCCTTCTTCAACAGCCCGCTGTGTGACGACGAGGCCCAGGTAGGCGGCGCCCACAGTCTGTCTGAGCACAGCAGGGCTGTGCTGCTTCTCAAGGTGGTTGGGCGGGGGGGGGCGGGTTGTAGAGAGAGAATGAACGGGAAGAGGCAGAGAGGGAGAGAGAGAGAATCTCAAGCAGACCCCATGCTCAGCATGGAGCTGGATGGGGGACTTGATCTCATGACCTTGAGATCGTGACCTGAACCAAAACCAAGAGTCAGATGCTGAGCCACCCAGGGCTGCCCCATATTTCTAAAGGTTTTATTTGCAAGTGAAATCTGTGTGAATTCTAATCCCAGCCTGGACATGACCGACCTACTAATGTGACATCAAGCTGACTTTCCACGAGGGAAAATGAGATCCCACGAGTGCCTTTCCTATAGAGGCTGTGGACTGGCACTCACTGCCATCCGTCCTCGGGCGATG
This sequence comes from Mustela nigripes, assembly GCF_022355385.1. Classification (NCBI taxonomy): domain Eukaryota; kingdom Metazoa; phylum Chordata; class Mammalia; order Carnivora; family Mustelidae; genus Mustela; species Mustela nigripes. The sequence continues at coordinate 207,157,927 of NC_081558.1, read as the reverse complement.
TGCTGTTTGTCGAGGCTGTGGGCTGGCACTCACTGCCATCTGTCCTCGGGTGATGTACTATTTGTCATGGCTCCTCCGCTGTGGCTTGGCTTGCTAGTAGAGCTACCCAGTAACTGTGACCCTTTGGAGCCACCAGAATGTCACTAAATGCACAGAAGCTGTAGATTCCCAAAACTCAGCTAGGAAACAAGAGTTGGAGTCAAAACCAACAGTGTCAGAGCCAATGAGGAAATGCCCTCGACCAAGAGCTCGTGTTTGAGTGTTCTAAAGGCCAGGGGTGGCCGAAGGAGTAACTTAAGTGAAGCCACGGTATTTGGATTAATTTGTAGCCCCGTCAGCTTTTGTGTCTGATGGTGTATAAAATGTGGGTAAATGTGAGCAGTTCAGAAGAGAGAAACACGTCGGAATAAACTGAATTTGGATACAGTAGTTTTTTATTTTTTATGGCATGGGAGAACTCTAAAAGGCCCAATTCACCGTTCAAGGGGCAGTCCCGTTTTTCTGTCTGCCTTTCCAGGTGGTAAAACCGAAGGGACAAAATGGGCCACTAGCTGTTTCTCTGGACGAAGTGGGTCCGTGTTCTCTCCCAGCCTCACATCTGGGCCATGTGGTTTCTGAGCCAGGACTTGAGGCCTGTGGGTTGGTTCCTTAGGATGGACTCGCAGGTGTGGGCTCCCCGAGGGCGGGCAGTGGCTGTGGAGTCTGTGTCTGGCCAACATCGCCACCACACTCCCAGACTTAGCCAGGCAAGCTTCGTCTGCCACCGCCTGGGAACAGAACAGACCGTCGTGTTGTTTAACTTGTTCCTTTGATCCAGTAAAATTGGTTTTCGTACTGAGAAGTAACTCTTAGTTTTGGGTTTTCAGAATTGGATTCTCGAAATTCTGCAGAACGCTGCCCGGGATGCCCAGTCCGCCTATGAGATCCTGCGGGACTATAGCCTTTTAACGTGGATTTTGCACATCCTTGAGAGCAGGTGAGCACCTTGTGTGTGAGACGTGTGTTGGGTGGGAAGAGAGCGCGGTGGAGACCGTGGAGTCCGCTGCGGGCTTCGGTGTGGGTGGGAGATGGCAGTAGAATCCAGACTCTCTCGTTGGGACTTCAGGGGATGGCGGAGCTAGAAATGAGAATCACGCCCCGCCCCACCCCATGCCGAAGCCGTTTGTGTGGCCTGCTCGCTGTTTTGATTCGGATGCTGTGCCTTTGGGGGCTGCGGTGCGGGTGAGCAGGTTCCGGATTGCTGGGGGAGGGGCCAGCCTGCCACCCACTGCCGGGGCGGCCACTGCGGGCAGAGTCTGTCCCGTGGCTCCCCCACCCCTGCTCCAGCCAGGGTCACCGAGAGGAGAGGACACAGCAGTGAGCGTTCCGTGCTTGGTTGCAGGTTTCTGGAGACCCAGCTGCTGTCCAACATCATCTCGTTGCTACACACACTGTGGGTGACCAACCTGGGGGACAAAGGAGTGGCGTCAGAGGGCCCGGCTTCCTGCCAGCCAGGGTCCCAGGAGCCTCAGAAGCTGCTCGCCCTGCACTTGGTCAACGAGTTCCTGTATGTTCTTGTTGCACTCACGAGGCACCTGAGGTAAACGCCTGCCCCACCGGCACGGCCCCTAGCATGGGGCCTCTGTGGACGCCCCCTCTCAGTGGTCCCCTCGGTCCTGGCTCCACAGGTGGGGCTGTGGGCCCGAGGGCTGCTGTCAGCCATGGATGATGTCAGAAAATCTATTTTAGCTGTTTCTTCTTTTCTGCTTCAACTTCGGGAGGCTCCTTTCACGACCCTGAGAACCTGACACTCTGGAAACCTAAAACGTGTCATAGCAGATCATTTTTAGCGGCAAACAACTTGATAATTTGATTCAAGCACTTTAAGTGGTATCTTATAGAAAGAACATCTTTTCCGTGACTTTAAGCCTAAGAAAGGCAGGCTGTTCCCAGACTTGCCTCTGCCTTCGCCAGCCCGCACAGACTCACTTGTCTGAGACTCTCCTCGAAAATTCCAGCATTTCCATCTGGCCCCTGGTAATAATGCTCCTCGGTTCCTCAGACTGCTGACTGCTCCCCAGATTCCACAGCACAGTCTTAGAGAAAATACAGCCTGTGCGCTCGGAGTTCTGGCTTAGGCACAGAGGTAGTACTGATTAGAACCGGAAGAACTGATCGCCAATGGATGATCATCTCAGTGAAGACTTTCTTGATAAATCTGAGAGCATGTGGTCTTTGGTTGCTCTGAATTAAGAAATCAGTGTCGACAGACCGCTTTCTTATTCTGGGGCTGTTGAAGGACACACTGGTGTTTGAGAACTGATTCCTATTTAAAATAATTTTTAATATTGTGTGGAGCAGCTGGTACTGAATTTTCAGTTCCCTCGAGGTTAGGGCGTATTTCCTGAGGGAGCCCATGGTGGGGTTTGGCCGTGGGTGAGGCTGAGTCTGTGAGGCCCTGAGGCCCAGGGGCGTCGGCCGTCCTGTGGTGCTTGTCAGGCGGCTGGTGCCCCGACCCTCACGGCCTCTCCGCCTCGCTCTCCCGGTTAGCCATGGTTTCCAGGAGATTTCTATGCCTTCAGCATGGAGGGGAGACTCGGGTCCCCACCGAGCCTCTGCTGGGGCGGCTTGCTTTTTCCTATTCTTGGTGGTGGGCTCCATGCTTCGGTGTCTGTTGTGAAGGGTCACCCGAGTCGTGGGTGGACCTTCGGCCCCTCTGGGTCTGTGGCATTGCCCAGCCGCGCTGGTCCTGGGCTGGAGGATGCGGAGGAAGCTTTCGCTCAGTGTGTGACGTTGGCTCCCTACAGGCCGACCTTGGCCTCCGCCCAGCTGACCAGCTTCTTCGCGGCGCTCGACTCCGTGCTCAGGTACCGGGCCACCGTCATGCAGGCCTTCAAGGACATGAACCGCTTCACCGTGAACGAGACGGTGCTGTCCACCAGGGACGTCCTCGTCCTCCTGCACAAATGGAGTCTCCTCGAGAGAGACGCGAAGCTCCAGGACGACCTGAGATCAGCCATTGAGAAATACCAAGTTAGGGAGCTCCTGAGTGAGTGTCGGGACCCGACCGGGTGGTGTTCCCCAAACTGTGCTCATGTCCCCCGCAGAGCCGCCGGCACGCGCCCTCTCTGAGCAGCGTGGCTGAAGCTGCTGAGGTCCCCAGGGCCCCCCATCCTTGGGGAGACCTGGCTTGGAGCTCTCCTTGCCACTGTCATTGCTCCCGGGGAGGGCCAGCAGGTGGCTCTGGTTGTGGTGAGGACGGACGGGGTTTGTCCTGAGAGCAGCGGTGACCGTCACAGTCCGGTCCGGTGTGGAGCTCTCGTGGGTCTCCAGGGTAGGAGCATGTCCTGTGGGAGCCAAGCAGGGCCAGCTCTCGGGACCTCTCCCTCTTCCCCGCTCCATTACCCACCTGCCCCCGATCCGTGTGGGGAAGAGGGTGTCAGGCTCACTCCTTCCTCTCTGGGTGGGTGACAGAGATGCTCAAGGACAAGAACAAGCCTGTCGTGCCAGCCCGAGCCCGAGGCCCACGGGGCCGGAAGAAGAAGCCAGGGGAGGCAAAGGAGACGGCTGATCCCGAGGCGCAGGCAGCCGCCCTGGAGACGTGCAGGGGCCTCCTGAGGTCCATACTGACCCACTGGGGGCCCGCGGTCGGGGCCGCCCCCGAGAGCACTGCACCGGGCCTGGCGTGCGCTGCCACGTCCCTGGCGGTCCGCTGGGCGCTGCGGTCGGTGGCGGAGTGTCCACCGAGCAGGGCGGAGGCCGCAGGACTGCTCGGCTGGCTGAAGAGCCACATTCTGCCGCAGCCGGGGGTCGTGGCCGAGCTGCTCGGGGACAGCGCCATGAGGAGTAGCATCTTCAAGCTGTACAGCCGGTTCTGCAGCGCCGGGGAGCTGGCAGGGCCTGCGCGGAGCCTGGCCTGCCTGTTCAGCGAGGTCCTGCTGCAGCTGCTGGCGGCCCAGGGCCCGGCGCGGAGCCCCTGCTACCCGGCGGTCCAGCGCCTCTGCCTCGCCTCCCTGCAGGAGGACGATGGAGCCACCGCAGGTGAGGTGCCGCGTCGAGCCTGTCGGGGACTCGGGATGTAGCACTCACGCGGCCGAGCCAGAGTGCCGGGCTCGTAGCTGCCGTCGGCCCGGACGTGAAGGGAGCGGAGGCCTCTGCTCTCAGGCGAGAGCCCAGGGGCGGCCGAGTGTCTGCGGACAAGTGCCCGCTCAGGCCCACTGCGGGGCGCCAGCTGTCCTCCGTTCCCAGCCTTCCTCCTGCGAGGGCTTCCTTCTCACGGGCCCCCGGGGTACCCGTGGCTGCAGGTGCACGCGTGTGCGGACTTGCACGTACACGCCCGGGCACGCTCACGGGCCGTCCTTTCCACGCCCCTTCCCCAGGGATGGGAGGGGGCAGGACGGGAGGACAGCTGAGCCAGCGGGCCCGGCAGGTGACCCCCAGGGGCAGGAGCGGGGGATGGCTTCTCTCGTCTGGACGCTTTCGGGGAGTTGAGTCTGGGCCTGGGAAGCCCTGTCACCTCCCCTGTGCCATTGATGAAATGACGTGAAATGATCTCGGAACCTTAATTCTTTCTTTTTTTTTTTTTTTTTTTAAGATTTTATTTATTTATTGGACAGACCGAGATCACAAGTAGGCAGAGAGGCAGGCAGAGAGAGAGGTGGAGGCAGGCTCCCTGCTGAGCAGAGAGCCCGATGTGGGACTCGATCCCAGGACCCTGGGATCATGACCTGAGCCGAAGGCAGAGGCTTAACCCACTGAGCCACCCAGGCGCCCCCTCAGACCTTAATTCTGATTCTCGGTACGGGTGGCCAGAACCAAGAAGAAACTTGGGTTGTAGTAGCTTTCCGTACATTTTACACACATTGATCAAATAAAAAGATTAATTTTAGAGCAAAGAAGATTAACCCCAAAGTTAAGCAAAGGCAAAATTAATTTTTTTTTAAACATTTGCTCGCCTCCTTTTGCCACAGTTCACTGGGCGTTGAGCAAAGCCCCTGTGTCCCCATGCGTGGGGGGAGGGGCATTGGGGGGAAGTGACCGGTTTTCCAGCGAAGTAGCCTGTGTCCTAATGGCCCTGTTGTCCACCTCTTCCTCAGCCACCGCAGCATTCCTGGTGTCTCTGTACATTAAAGACGTCTGGCTGGGGGCCCAGCAGCCCGACACCCTCCTAACCCATGTCCAAATGATCTGTGACGCCACAGAGGACACGCTAAGTGGCGACGAAGAGGCCATCGTCATCCTCTGCAAGGACATCGCCGCCTCGGCCCCTAGCGCGTGATGCCCTGCCTCCTGATGCCTCCTGACCCCAGGTTCTAGAAGTTCGGTTGAGTCAAGGTTTTCGTGCAAAAGTTCTGTCTGCGGTCACTGCGTTTCCTGACAAGTGACGTTGACTCATTTAAAGCACTAGCAGGCACGGAGCGCACACAGGGTAGTCGGAGCTGTAGTGGGCGGGGGGCCTTCCGGGCCGCAAGCCCGTTCAGTGTTCAGACAGGCAAGACCCTTCCTCTCGGCTTCGTCGCTCTCCAGAGAAGACACGTCAAGTTGAGGTGACACTTTGGAGCACGGAAGAGATTTGTACATGTTAAAGCCAAAATGTCCAAGAATACAGTCCGTCAGCTAAGAGGGTGAAGAGAGATGTTTCAGCTTTTCTTCGCATGAGAAGTCTTACAGAGCTGTGTATAGCCTTGTGAGTGAATGAGCTCGGGCCAGAGTTAATTATTTTAGTATGTAAAAGGGCATTACACTAGACCCTTACAGTGTAAAATGGATTCAACCTCTGCTTTGGAAAGAAAGCCTGTATTTTTTTTAATTGTTTCAAAGCAGGGTCTTGGGATTTTGTAACTTGTTAATAAATCTCTATTTTTGTTAGACATTTGTGTTTTGCTTAATTGGTATTAACAGGCCATTTTATTTCACAGAAATGTGCATTTTAAAGGTCAAGATTTGACTTTTAGGTTCCTATGTTAATCGGCGCAGCAGCCCACAAACCCTGGAGAGCTCTGGTGCGTGCGGCTAGAGCTCCGCGTGTGCCCACCGCCCTCCCGTACAGTGTGGGGGCTAAGCGGGGGGATTGCTGCTTGGCCTCAGTCACAGGACCGCACGGCGGCCTTCCCAGTCCCTCGGCCTCAGCTTAAACGTTGACACGTTGATGTTCCTGCGGCATTCCTTAGACTGGGTTCTGGTGGTCTTTCACGATTGAGGACTTTTGACCGGATAAGGATAGTGCTTGTCTGCCTCCAGTCCCCTTACCCAGTCCGGGCTCCTTGTCTAGAAAGCAGGGTGTGGCTCCCTCCCCTCCCCCACACCCCAAACACCTGAACAGTGTGTTTTGAGACCATACCCAAATCAGACTTGTGCTTTTAGGTTCAAGTAAGAAAGTCCACGAGTTCCTTCTCGCCCCTTTTCTGTGTCTCTGGAGCTCGTCTCCCCGCCCTCCGCTTCCTTTTCAGCCCACTGCCCCCAAGTCAGAGAAGGCTGAGCCCGCCCCCGCCTGGGGGATAGTTCAGTCCACCCGGGGTGGGGTGCAGGTTCTGGGGCTTTGCACTTTCCGTCTGCCAGGGCCAGGCTGTTGGGCACTGAAGGACTGGGTCCTTCGGAGGACTCAGACCAGAGGTCCCGTAACGTCACCCAGGTGGCTCTCATCCAACCAGCTTAGAGACGTCCTGGACACCATTCCAGTGCACCCCTCTCCCCTTGGGTTCTGCCTTTTAAAGGCTTTGGGGAGGTCGGGAGTGTGACTTAGGTCCCTTGATTGCAGTCAGCGGGGCTGGTGGGGCCAGCACTGCCCTGTCTTAGTAAAGGTGGGTGACAGTGGGGGACGGGGATGCCCTCCCTGGGTGTCCTAAAGAAGGTTCAGATCTGCCTGAAACTCAGGGTTGGTAAATATTACAGCAGTACGGGGTGCCTGGGTGGCTTGGGTGGTGAAGCATCAGACTTGGTTTCGGTCCTGGGATGGAGGCCCCTCCCCGCCGCCCACGCCCTCCCGTGATGCTCAGCGAGGAGTCTGCTTGTCTCCCTCTCTCTCTGCCCCTCCCCACCTCCCCCCACTGCGCACGTGCACACCCACTCTCTCTTTCTCAAATAAATCTTTAAAAAAACCATATCACAGCAGTAATAGTTGAAGCTAAAAAGTGGCCCAGTAATAGCAAGCAAATATTTTTAAAAATTAATTCGTACATATTTTATTTTCTACCCTTCCCAAAGTGAACATAAGAAGTACGTTTGCAGGTAAAATGCACTGGAAATCCGCACTCTCTGGGGCTGCTTCCTTGTGCTAGGCGGGGTACTCTGAGCCCTGGGTCACGCGTACTTGTGTCCCCTCATAAAGTACATCCTGGCCTGCACTTCCAGCTGCACGTAAGTAGGCTTTCCGAAGGCAGCCGTGCATTCAGTCTGAGTTCACCGATTTGCTGGTGTCACTTCTACAGTTGAGAGGTTCTGTCTTCAGAGGGAGGCTCACCCCACTTGTTCCCGACATCAGCTGATGCTGTGGGGGTCCCCGTCAAAGGCCAGTTCTGGGAGGAGAGCAGGGTAGGTGCGGGGGGCAGAGTGGGGCAAGTGCAGGGGCTCGTGGCCGCTGCTGCCGCTCAGGGCTGCGTGCTCGGCCGCCTGGGGCTCTGGCCGAGCTCCGTGGAGCCGGGGGGGCTGCCCCCGGATGCAGAGCGGGAGGTGGAGGCTGTGACTCCAGGGGCATGTTGTGTGGTGCTGGGTGTTGTTCCTGTGGACAGAGCAGATGGGAGGCAGGCATCAAAGCTGGCGAGAACGTACTGGGTGCTTTCCTGTTGCGCCATCCTGCCTGCCCAGAACCCACAGAGAAGACATCATGGGACAAGAGCACCTCTGCTAAGGGAACAGGCCGTGGGGGAGGGTCAGCCCAGTTCATGAGGGTCACCACTGTGGAGCAATGGAAGATAATAGGCAGTGCTCAGTGGTGACCTTGACCCTCGGTCATTCCGTCTGCGGTCACATCTCCCTTGTGTCCACTTACGATGAGGAGCCGGTGGGTGGATCTTCCAGCCATCCACTTGCTTGAGTATGTGCACCTGTGCCTCCATCCTCTCTGATGCCTCTCCCAAACGGGAGGTGCTTGGGGCAGTGGGCACAGCGGCCTGGAGTGAGCCGGCCCACCACGTCCCACCCGCCCTCCTGTCCCATCAATGAACTGGGACCATCATCACCTCTTAGCTGCCGTCAGGATAACACGAGGTGATGCTCTGGTACAGAATCCGTCCCCGCTAGAGTAGTTCCAAATAGTTCTAATTCTAACATGAAGGAGGAGGGTCCGGACGGGAGCCTGATAGAGCAGAGCCCTCCTTTCAGATGATGCTAGTGGAAATTTTTATTTTTAAGCATAAAAAGAACAACTCCTTGGAGCAATGCAGCATCTCCTTCCCAAATCTTACAAAGACCCACTTAGCTCCCCTGAGCATTCCGCGCCCGTTGAAATGTCTGGAGAACGTTTCTTTGGTATCAGGGCGAACATCATCACCCATGTGCCGTGTAAGATGGTAGCCCTTAGACAGGCAGGACTCCTCAGCCCCGGCTGCCTGGGCACCCACCGGACCAGGGAGCGTTCCGCCTCCCTGTGTGACCAGTTTGGCCGCTAAGGCACACAGTACGTATTCAATAACAGATGGTGGTCGTAGATGCCTACATTTGGGTCCCCTTTTTCTGGTGAGTCATTTGACAAGCCCTAACTGCCACATGGGGTCATTTTGACTCGGTTTTCTTTAACAGCTTAATGGAGCTATATTTTATAGACAGCAAAGTTCACCCGCTTACATGGAAAATTCAGAGATCTTCAGTAGAGTCACAAACTGTGCAGCCATCCGCACAGTCTGCCGGAGAATATTCCTGTCATCGGACCAAGAAGCCCCGGCCCCAGTAGCCAGCACTAATCTGCTTTCTGTGTCTAGATTATTCTCGATGTTTCATATCCATGGAATCCTACAACACGGGGGCCTTTTGCATCTAGCTTCTTACACTTAGCACAGGGTCTTGGAAGTGAATGCATGTCGGACCAGGAATCGGGGATCTGTTCCTCTTCGTGACGGAACAGCACCCCGCGCTGCGGACCTGCGGCCCCTCACTGTTCAGCCCGTGACTTACCTGTGCCGGCGCCCTCCATACTCACCTCCCCTGTGAGGAGCCCGACCAGGACATGTAGAGCAGGATGAGGAAGAGAAGCATGACGAAGGACGCCAGGCTCACCCAGAAGGTGATGACGATGAAATCTGGGGGGGGGGGGGGGGGGGGG
>NC_081558.1:207044050-207148592 GCF_022355385.1 Mustela nigripes | reverse complement strand
GGGGGGGGGGGGGGGGGGGGGCGTCTCCACGTCAGCATGACGCCACAGGAGCCCACAGCTCCGGGCAGTGGGGCCTGAGGAGAGGACTTGTCTCCTCTCCCAGCCTCTCAGCAGCCGCCCCTGGGAAGACCTTTCCACGAGCACCAGGGCCGCAGGGAAGAGACTTTTTCCCAGAGCAACTAGCGGCAGGCCCAGGTAGGGGATTGCCGAGGGAAGACCAGCCAGTGAAACGAAGGGACCCCCTGGATTTGCTTTTTCAGCCGCTGCTGCTCCCCTTCCCCTTCTCCTTCAGAGGGAGAAGAAAGGGCTGTGGGCAGCTCGTACACAGCCAACCTCCCCTCCCCTGTGAGGGCGGCAGGGGCCTTTGGGGACTGCTCTATTAGGGGCAGCCTCAGAGACCCCAAGACGGAGAGATTTAGGAGGAGGTGGGCGAGACTGGGGTGCTGGAATGCTCCCGTGGCGGGCAGGGCAGAGCTTTTAACCGAGGCCTCACTGGCCCCTTTCTTCCAGGGGCACGTGGCCAATGTGGGGACGGAGGACAGCGACAGGAGGGAAGATCACCTGCGTGCAGCCTACCCTGTGCCTGTATTTGTGGCCAGAGGCTGAAGGGACAGGAAAACTAGGAAACATAGTTAGCCTCTTGGGGGCCCTAGGCAGAACCTGACAGGCCAGGAGGTGCTGTCCTCCAGGACTCCAGATCAGGAACATTCTGCAAGTTGCGAGGCACTGTTGCAATACGGTAGTGTTTCTTGGTGATCGATGGCGGCTATGGGCACAGTACACTAGGCTCGTGATGAGTGTGTTTGAGGATCTTATCCCAGACACACTCGTGCCCCCAGGCCCGGATGCCCCCAGCTGGACCTGCTAGACATATACACGTGTGAGCAAAGGAGGCTACTGAAGGCTGATCACCCACAGGAATGTATTAAGCACCCACTCGTGCCAGGTGCCACCACAGGCTGTGAAGGACTCAGAGGGGCCACAGGAGCACAGCGGAAATGGCTGCCCCCTCTCTCCCGCACGCTCCTCCCCCTACAGCCTCCTCTGCACTACCCCCCAGTACTTCCAGGGATACACCTGCCCAGACTTGCGCTGTGTTCTGTTAAACAAAAAAGCGTTTATGAATGGGTAAGCAAAAGAGGAAACGAACAGAATGAATGAATGAATGATGAATCACTGAATGAATGAATGAGGTAGCTAGAGATTTGTTCGGCATCTACATAGAGCCGGAAGTGAAGACCCCGGCGGTAAATAAATAATGGCACTTGAGGAAAGGGTGTCACCTCTACTCTCCATGACCTGGGACAGGTAGGGAGAGAAACTGAAGGCTCGTAAGAGTTCATCTTAGACCTGGACAGCATCAAAAACAGTGACAAGGAAGGGAGGCAGTTCTCGCCAAAGGAGTCAGATCCCCACTGCCTTGTCACGAAGCATCAACAACTTGGCCTTCCCAACTCCAGAAAGACAAGGACAACGAAGACCTCCAGGCTGGCTCCCACAACCTCTCTCCTCTCTGACCTTGACCTGAGAAACGCTGGTGGTGCCCCAGAACCCTGACCAGTTGTAGGGGTATATGGGCTCCCAGGAAATAGGGAATGAGGTTGTTCCTGTCTGCCCGAAACTGAAGGACTTTCAAAAAGGAGCCCCTGAAGTTCTCACCATTCCCTGGCTGCTCACTCAGTATTCTAGAACACCTGCTTCGGTTCCAACGGCCAGTCACAATTTCTTTTATAACCCTTGGAGTGGCACGGAATAAATGCTTTCAGAAGTTTTGGTTTAATTCTGTAAGGATGTTTTGGATTTAGGCAGACACCACTCTGCTCTGTCTCCATAAAAATCATACAGGGTTTGAGATCTTCCGGCAGCTAGAGAAGTTCTGTCGGGGCCTCTAAGAAAACAGGTTCAGAAAGTTCTGCCGCTGGGACACCCCCGCCCCTTCTCCTGGGCTCACACGTGTCTGCTTGGCCCGTGGTCAGTTATCTCCACATACTGAACAGGAAAAGAAGTAACACCTTCCACAGGACACAGTGTCTTCAGAGAAGTGAGATCTGAGTTGTTTTCAGACTGAAAGGGGGGATCAGTAGCCACTGGCCCTTTCCGATACTAAATTCTCTTTCCTAACATTCTGTTGAAAGGGACGGCCAAAATAATAATAATAATAATAATAATAATAATAATAATAATAATAATAGGGTTCTTTTTCCTCTTCCTACTGAAGGTTCAAAGTGCTTGGAGAGAACATTTCATTCCAGGTCCAGAGACCTCATTCCCCAGGGCTGGAAATGTGTAAACATCCCTGAGCTGGTTTTTACAACAAGGAACCCCAGGCTGGCTTGACAAGGAAACTGGTCCAACCATGGAAAACCTTCCTCCCCTCTCTCCTCTCCTCCCCCTCGCTTCTCTTCTCCTCCCCCTTTCCCTCCCCCTTCCTAATTTACTTCCTTTTTCTCCTCCCCCCTCAGCCTCCCCTCCTTCCTTCCTTCCCTTCTGAGCCCACAGGGGCAGAATGAGGGGAGCGAGGCATCTGCACTTGGTCGACAAGAGGGGGCTCGGATGGAATGGTGCGGCTCCACCCGGGGGTGGGGGAGGGAGTTTCTCATCCTTCCTTGGAGCTGTTCAATTTTGTGAACTGCTGAACCTCAGTTTTAGCATTCCTCCAAAGGCTACCAACATTTGGGTCCCAGAGTCCTGATCAGAGATTCACTCCAAGACTTTTCCCTTCTTTGGGGAACAACAACTGGGTTAAGGACCTAGGCGATGCAGGTGGGCGATTTTGAACTCAAATTCTGACTTGGCCATTTTCTAGCTGGGGTATCTGAGGCAATCTGAGATTTTTGCATCTCTAAATCTTTAAATGGGATGATGGACTGTGTTAGATAGACTTTTAGGTGGATTAAATAATATGTATATATAATGCCCATGGCGTAGTTCCTTGTTTAATGGTTGTGAAATGATATATCAATAGTACTAAAATTATTTTTTCTGTTAAGAGGGTGTTGGGCAAGTGATACATACCACTGTGTGCTTCAAGCTCCACTGAAGTATGGGATATGAGTAAAGGTAATCGCGGTACAGACAGCTAGTTGCGAATCCTAATGTTTGTAGGTTCTTACATAGTAAGAGAAGCCCTGCCTTTCACTGCCTGGAATAAAGACTACATTTCCCAGACCCCCTGTCAGCTAGATATGGTCATGTGACAGGGTTCTGGCCAATGAGATGTGAGTGTGGGTTACTGGACTGCTGCTGGACTTCCTCCTGCAGAGCCTGCTAGATTTCAGATAACATTGTATCCCTTCCTATTTCTGTATTCCATTTTGCTGGTGGGAACCTGGATGTGAATCCCAGAGAAAGGCTGAAGGGTGAGGATAAGGGGCAGATCCGGGGGACGGCAGAACAAGGAGCTGGAAGGAAGCTGTCTTTGAGGAACTCATGGAGCCCACCCTGCACAGGGTCCTGCAGACTTCTCTGTGAGACAGAAACCAGCTTCTCTTCCATCTGGTGCTGTTGACTGCAACCAACTTCTTCACTGAATCAGTAAAAAGAGCTGACTGTTTAAATGACCATACCCAAACTTACAAATCCAAATGAATGCTAGCTTTCACAATAATCATCTATCACAGAATCATATAAATCTTCCTGAAATAATACATGTCCTGATTAAACATCTATAAACATTTACCAAAGATTCATAAACACTTGTAAAGCTTTCTTTTGGGATTATCATCTAGGGCAAGCGTGCGTGCACGCACACACACACACACACACACACACACTACTTCGTAAAAGTACTTCTACTTCATAAAATAAGTAGAAGTACTTATTTTTACGAAGTACTACTACTTTGTAAAAAATCATGTTTTATTTTCATCACCCAGGCGGTACCAATAGCTCAGTCATCCCTTCCATTCACCTGATTGGTTGAGGGTCACTCTTAACTATTTCCCCAAAGCAAATCCACCCTCGAAAGAGATACATAGTTTATCACTGTAGATGTCCCATAGAAGATGCTGTCACTACCACAGTCAGTTCCAAAAGAAGAGCCCCAAGCAGTTTGGGAGCAATAATGGAATCATTCATGTGTAGCACCTCTAGCTGGGGCTACTTTGATGGGATATTCGTTCCGAGGTAAACAGTCTCATATCTTGTTTAAATCACTTTCTCTCTTTTTTAACATTTTTAAAAAATTTTATTTATTTATTTGGCACAGAAAGAAAGAGCGCATCAGCAGAGGGGATGGCAGGCAGTGAGAGAGGGAGAAGCAGACTCCCTACTGACCAGGGAGCCTGATGTGGGGCTCGATCCCAGGACCCTGAGATCATGACCTGAGCCAAGCGAAGACACAAAATCACTTTCACTGTTTATGTCTTATCCATAAGGCTGGACTTTTGCTGAAGAGTTTGTAGTCTCGGTTAAACTTGTAACATGAAACTGATTGCTCTGATGAGAGAAAAGAGTTACATGTAGGTGTTTGGCTCAATCTTTTCACTGAGTTCTCTGCCTTATGCTCAAAAGAGATGGGTTAGTGGTGTGTTTCTGTTCTGGGAGCAGCAGATGAACAGACTGCCTTCTGATTGAAACTGCCAGAGCCGGCACATCAGTGGAAGTCGATATGAGCTATGATAGATTTTTCCCAAGCCATAATTAAAGGAAGAAGACATATTGACCTGAGAAGCAAATAATACAGCATGAAAGCCAGGCAGGCTTTCCTACCATGAAAGCTTTCCTACCCGAAGGAAATCAATCCATCTTACCGCTCCCTGCAAGGGAGCATCAGGGCGTATCTGGAGAGTCCTTGTGTTACAGTAATATGTAACATTGGCATATATTGTAACTGTAACATTGGTATATGGAACTGTTTTCCCCTAAGCCTAGCCCCTGAAAGGGGGACAGCTAGAAAAGCAAACATATGATTCATTCAGGCAGAGCCTCAAGAAAACGGATTTGCATTTCCCACTTGGTCGACAGTGTCGGGGAAATTCTTAATCTTTCCCTGAGACAGAAGTCATATCTGAAAATCACAAGGGTACAGATCCTTGTGAAGTCCCTCTAACAAAATCACACCAGATTTCAAGCCAGCCCTGGGAAAGAGCAACCCAGAGCCTTCCAGTCAGCACTGCTCCATAAAATATGTCTATCAGTCCCTGGATGCTTCCAGCGCTCTGCCCAGCCTTGACGGATAAATTCCAGTGTATGGGCATGAACACAAAAATCTTTAAAATCCTCTCTGCTTGTTAGGTAAACACCTGAGCCTGGGTATTTTTCCTTCTGTTTGCCTCCTTTTCTACTTGGTACAGGAGTCGAACCCAGCCTGATCTTCCGCATCTCAACCAGCCACACCACGTGACCTTCTTTGTCTCACCTTAAAGCATCCCTGGCTCATGGCTCCATTCCCAGCATCCTTCTGCCTTTGATGTGTACCTCTGCTTCGAGGTGAAGAACTGGGAGGTGAATCTCTCTGATCTGTTTGACTGGGTCGGAGATCCAACCCAGAGGAACTAGCGAGGAGAGAAAGGTGCATTTGTTAACAGAGAAGCTCACCTGCTTTCTGCAGCGTGACCTCTGTCTCTCCTCACCGGGACTCATGCTTGCCTTACCCGACCTTCAAAGCCAAGTAAAAGAGCATCTCTGAGCCCGCCAGAAGCTGCCTTTTGCCAGCTTTTTCATTATGGAAAACAAAATTGACACCGTGATAACAGTAGCACAGAGAGTGGATGGTAGAGATTTCTGGCTTTGCATGTGTGTGTGGGGGGGGGGGGTGGGGGGTTGTTGTTTGTTTGTTCTCTTAAAGATTTTATTTATTTACTTGATAGCAAGTGAGAGACAGAGAGGGACCAAAGAAGGAAAGAGAGAAGCAGACTCACTGCTGAGGAGGGAGCCAGACGTGGGGCTTGATCCCAGGACCCTGGGATCATGACTTGAGCCTAGGGCAGACGCTTACCCGACTGAGCCACCCAGATGCCCTTGTTTTGTTTTGTTTTGTTTTTAATAAACTTCCTTGAATTCAAATACCGTGGACAAAAGTAGGCGAGATAACTTTACTTGACATACAACAGAAGATTTTTTCTCAAGTCCACTGCTTGTACCAGCAAAAAACAAGAATCATTCTATATGTTCAAAAATAGAAATTTCTAGCACACCATGCAGTTGTTCACAAAATCTTTGTGAAAGAATATTTAACAACACAAGAAAACAAAATATCGTCAAGTGGGTAAGAGCAAAATACAAAACAGCATAGACAGTCGGGGGTGCCTGGGTGGCTCAGTGGGTTAAGCATCTGCATTTGGCTCAAGTCATGATCTCAGGGTCCTAGGACTGAGCCCCGCATCGGGCTCTCTGCTCAGTGGGGAATCTGCTTCTCTCTCCCTCTCCCTCTTTCCCTCTCCTTCTGCCCCTTCCCCCCAGCTCGTGTTTTCTTTCTCAAATAAATAAATAAAATCTTAAGTGTGTGTGTGTGTGTGTGTGTGTGTGTGTCCAGATCCTATTTGAAATCTCTAGGGGAGACAGGACGGTCATAGTGGACTCTGTAGAAAGGCGATGTTGTGGATTGACTATGTTCCCCCACCTCCCAGGGCGGAAACCCTCCTCTCCAGATGGATGGTGTTTGAAAGTGGGGTCTTTTTTTTTTTTTTTAAGATTTTATTTATTTATTTGACAGAGAAAACAAGTAGGCAGAGAGGCAGGCAGAGAGAGAGAGAGAGAGAGAGAAGCAGGCTCTGCACTGAGCAGAGAGCCCGATGCGGGGCTCGATCCCAAGACCCTGGGATCATGACCTGGGCTGAAGGCAGAGGCTTTAACCCGCTGAGCCACCCAGGCACCCTGAAAGTGGGGTCTTTGAGAGGTAATTAGGTTTAGAAGAGATCAGGAGGGTCCGCATGACGGGATTAGTGTCTTTGTAAGAACAGGAAGAAGCTCTCCTCCCTCTCACTCTCTGCCTGCCTGCCTCCCTCCCTCTCCCCTCAGCCTCCTGCTGCAGCGCCCCCTCCTCTCTCCTTCATTTGCAGGCCTGGAAGAAAGGCCCCGTGAGGCCACAGTAAGATAGTGGCTGTCTACAAGGCACGAAGCAAGTCCTCATCTGACAGCAAATCTGCTGCGACCTTGATCTTGGACTCCCAGCCTCCAGGAATGTGGGGCCTGAATACCTGTTGTTGAAGCTCCCAGTCTATAATATTTTGTTACAGCAGCCCGGGTAGACTAAGAGAGGTGTTGACTGCTTCAAATCAACTTTTGGGATGTTTCCCTCCAAGGGATTTTCTTTCGAGACGGTCGACCGTCCCCCACCACCGTTACCCTGTATGAGAGGGTAGTTGGTACCCTGCAAAAGGGCCACTCCAGAGAGCTCTGCACGTGTCCTTTGCAGTTAGTGGGACACATAGGACAAGAGTCTGTGCTCGAGAAAATCTTGAAAGCCAGAGACAGGGCAATCAGCATTAGCAGAGCAGAAAGAGTATCCCTGCCACCCCCTGCTGCGGAAGATGTCACCAAGGTCCTGCCAGGAAAGAAGGAGCCAGCTTGACTTGCTTCCCGCCCCCTCCTGGGGAAGAGGACACCCCTGCCTGGACCAGCGCCAGTCCAGCTGGCGGGCAGGGCAGCCAGTGAAGAGGCCAGTGTACGAGTTCACTCAAGAAGTCACAGCAGCTACAAAGTCACTTTCCCACACACAGGTTGCCGGAGCAGGTGACCACTGTCCCAGGGAACCCACAAGGACCCCGGCTGGCCGGTGCTGATGGGAGGGGTGAGGCAAGACTGACAGGATCAGGGTTCTGGAGTCAGGTCGCGGGCCCCATGGGGAGCGGACACTGCCGGGACACATCGCCCTCCGTGGCCCAGCTGCCGTGCCTGGCCGCCTTCCAGGTCAGAGTGTGGCTGCCTCGCCGACAGACCCCACTGTCCTCCCTGTCCTCACCACGTTCCATCCTTCCTGCTCCAGCGAACAGGGGTCCCAAACCAGGAGGGGACCCAGGCGTATCCGTTTGCTTAGGCTGCGCTATGATCAGAACATTTGTGGTTCCTTAAATTCATCTGCCCAATCCTAATGCCCAGGGGGATGGTATATGGCGCTGGGGCCTCTGGGAGCTGCTTAAGCCACAAACAGACCCCCACCTCCCCCCCGTGAATGAGATCGGTGCCTTTACAAGACAGGCTGCAGAGCGGTGCCCTCACCCCTTCCCCCGCCGGGAGGACACAGCAAGAAGATGTCAGCCCCTAAGCAGGAGAAGGCCCCTCACCCAAACTCAACCATGTTGGGGCCTTTGTGTTAGACTTCCCTGCCTGCAGAACTGCGAGAAATACATCTTAGTTCTTCATAAGCCCCCAGTCTATAGTATTTTGTTATATTAGCCTGAACCAATGAAGACAGTGGCTTAAAGAAGAGGAATTTAGTTTCTCACAATTCTGGAGGCTGGAAGTTGGTTCTTCCTCCTAGGCTTGGTCCTTCCTGAGGCCTCTCCCCTTGGCTTGTCCTCACACGGCCTTCCCTCTGCATGTGTCTGTGTCCTCACTTCCTCCTCTAAGGACACTGGTCATATTGGATTAGGGCTCACCCTTATGACCTCAGAATAATTTGATCACCTCTTTAAAGACCCCATTCTCCCAATACAGTCATGTTCTTCTTGAGTACCAGAGGTTAGGATTTCAATATAGGAATCGGGTTTGGGGGGGACACAGTCCAGCCCATCACACCAAGGAGGGACATAGTTGGGGGAGGTTCAGACCTCAGTGGAGATGTGGTTTGGCCACTGGATAGCAGAGATGTTGAGCTGGTCTGGAGCTGCTGGACAGACGAGCGACCACCCTCCAGAGCACCGGCAGGGTGCAAATGACCAACAGCTGGTAGGGGTCCCCCTGTCAGGGGCTTGTGACTTCTGCTCCCTGTGGGCCATGGAATGTTTTGGGACCTCAGTTTCCAGGTCAAGATGGCTGCAGAGAGGTTATTGCCACGTGAGGCCACAAGATCTTAGAAGGACTATGTTCGGGGCAGTGACAGGGGCCGACTGCCCCACATGTCCTCACACACCCCTGCTGACCCCCAGCCACAGCCCAACCCTCCTACAGATCCCCCACTCCCAGGGCCCTGTTCCGAGAAATCTTGACTCCCAGCTCACTTTAAAGGAATCCCATCATTTATCACTGAGCGTATTTTGAAGGCAGTAAATTGATAACTGACACAGTTATCCATCATGAAAATTAATGGTGTGTGCGGGAGCTGCCTACTTCCCATGCGTTTATCAATCCAGCCCACAGAGATCATGTAGGGCACCACTCAGGAACTGGGGCTAGAGAGAGCAAGACAAGAGGAAGGTTCCCGCTCTGTTGGTTCCTCCGGTCTGCTGACAGTCTGCCCACTAATCATGTCTAGTGTCCTGGAAAGAGTCCCCAGGGATCAGAGCCTGGAATTGAAGTCCCAGCTCTGCAAATATTTCGCTGGGTGACCTGGGGAACGTCACTTGGCTTCTCTGGGCCCCGGGACCCCCTCATACTTATATTCCGATGGCTGCAACACTACAGCACCCTAATTTATTTATGCTGACCCCTCCCTCCTAGACTGTTAGTTCCTGAGGGTAGAGATCGTGGCAACTGTATGTTTCCAGGGGTGGCATGTGGCTGTTTCCTGCCTCTGTGTCACCCGCCACCCACCCAAACCTCAAATTTATATATTCGCCAGAGGGATATTCTTAGTAAGCAAATTGGACCTTGTCTCTTCTCTGCCTACAATTTTAAGTGACTCCCTGAAGCTCCCATGAATCCTCTGAGGCTGGCCTGCAAGAATTTCGTCACCATGTCACTCTTTCCAAAAAACACCCTCCTTGTGGTGCTTGCCAGAAGCACCTCTTGCCTATGCAGAGTGTAAATGGTCTACCTCACCCGGGGCCGCCTGTCTGTGGATTGGGCAGAGTCCCTTTGGGTCTTTTGATTCAGCTTAGCCCATCTTCCCCGTGAAGGCTTCCTTGTGTCTTCCCTCCCTGAGCTCTGCCGGCCACTTCTGCAAATCTCCAGCATAACACCATGAATCACGTTACAGCTTATTAAGGATGTGTACCTGCCACCTTACTGGAAATGGGGAAAGCTGAATGTTACACAGAGTGTTAGATGACACTGAGGCCCCATTATTGCAATGTTTAGATACAGTGTTATGTTCTCACTTGTTACTATCTTACGAGGTTTGGTGGAGGGATGTTGTGATGTGTGTAACCTGCTTGGAAATATAGCATCATCGTAAAATAGGTAACAATGGTCATAAAATAAAATCGTTCTTGAGAAAAATCAGGTACAGGGATTTAGTCTTTTGGCATTTGTGCCTCCAGCTGCCCATGCAATGCCTGGCCTATCATGGATAGTTACAAAATTTTGATTGTTGAGTTAATCGTGAGCAAAAGCAAGAAGAGAAGACCGGTATGGTGAGCTTCTGGTATGATGTGGAAATGGAGTTTGTTGAGATGGATGAAAGACCAAATTGCCAGCACTCAATTTCAGAGAGACTACGGAGAGGAACAGGGAGCTTAGACTCATCAGAGATTGCAGGGACAGGGAATGGTGCAAGGAGTGCATGGTTGCACCTGGAGTCCCTCCTACGCACGGATGCCATGAAGAGTTACACAAGTTGTGCACTGCTCAAGGAATTTCCCCTGGATGAATTGTGATTAACTGTGTTCACAGAGTAGGGGTCTTTTTCTGATTTCTGTGATTGAGGATAGTGGCAGCTTTATTCCTACATAGGTGGGACTGGAAGGAGAAGAGGGGAACCAAGATGACCATCTGAAGTGCCTCAGTTCCCCAAGATGCATCCCTGTGACGGTCCTAGGCAAACCTAGGGGGTTGGTGACCCTAACACGAGTGTACGTAGGAAAAGAAGAAGGAGGTAGAGAGGGACAGAAGAGAAGATAGACACAGAAACCAGGGAGAGGAAGGAAGTGAGTGTGCAGGGTGATTTTTTGGAAGGGGCAGTTTCAGATGATGGTGGGTGCAGAGGACCAGAGAAGGTGAAAGTGGGCACCACTTGGAGAACTTTAGAGACCAGGTGGGAGAGACTTTGGTTGATGGTACAAGAGGGCAGCAGGGATGCAGACCCGGGTATGTTTTAGACAGCAAGAAGGAAGCCAGTGGAAAGGGAGAGAGATGCTGGCGAAGAAGGGAGTCCTCCAGACTAAGCTGATGAGCTATGGGGAAACATGATGGCATTTTGTGAAAATAACAAGTGGACACCCCACGCTGGGGCCCCCCTGCCAGTTCCCCTGTGCCCATTCACCACTCTGGTGACCAGGTCTCTGGACGTCCTGCGGTAGCTACTGTTCCTGACCCCAGGGGCTCCCACGTTCCCTCTACACCACTAAAGCTCCTCCTCTGATAACCAGCTTGGTTGACACACTACGATGGCTAATTTTATGTGTCAAGTTGACTGGGCTCAGGGATGCCCACACAGCTGGTAAAACGGGATTCGTGGATGTGTCTGTGAAGGTGTTTCAGGGAAACATACATCCATACATCCTACTGGTGCGGTTCTTCTGGAGAACTCGGATAGAACCACCATACTGGGAATGTCTCTGTTTCTGGTGTCAGGAGACGATCAACCTCAAGGTCATTTTTGTGGTCTTGGGCTAACCCACCATATATTTCTTTCTGCCACGTGGCTCTGTGAATGGGCAAAATGGCCTGCTTATCAAGAGGGTCCTTGTCACAATGAAGACTGAGTGAAACAGGCCAGTCACAAGAGGTCACACAGTGTACGGTTCCACTTAGGTGAGGGAAGATCTAGGTCAGTTCAAGCTGCTGTAACCACAGTTTAGGAAAAAAGAGGGTACCTGTCCAAATGAACTAAATGTTTATAATTCTGCCAAATTGCCCAGAGCATGGAGCTATCGTCCCTAACCTCCAGCAGGCTCCAGGTCCTTGCTCCCTGTTCCCCAGCTGAGCTCGTCCGTCCGCTGGAGAGAACAACCACTTGCCACCAGCTGGGCCCTGCCCGATGCAGTCACCGACAGGCCCAAGGGGGACAGAGGGAACTCAAGGGAGTTCTCCATTTACCCTCAGGAGTTCTTAGAGACAGCATGCAGACAAGGGGTCCCTTTGTGTGTGCACACAGGCATGTGTGTGTGTGTGTGTGTCTGTGTCTGTGTCTGTGTGCATAGGGATGAAAAGATACAGAGAAACCCTAGTCGGCCAGGCACCAAAATGCTAACACTGATGGTTCCCGAGTAGCAGAGTGAAGTAATTTGCTGTCTGAATCTTTTACTAAGAGCATATGAATCTTCATTATTTTTTATCCTTTAAAATATACATTTTTAAAGGCGCCTTGGTGGCTTAGTGGGTTAAACAGCTGACTCTTGGTTTCAGCTCATCACAGGCTCCTGAGGCCCTGGAACCAAGCCCCGTGTAGGGCTCCATACTCAGCTGGGGGGTCTGCTTGATATTCTGTCTCCCCTGTGCCCCCCCAACTCATGCACGCACATGCTCACTCTCCCTCCCAAATAAATAAATAAATAAATTTGATAAACCTGAATTATAAATGTTCCAAATATGTAGAGAAATACAGAATATGTGTCCACCAAATATTTGCTTCAGATCCTTTTACAGAAAAAGGATATTAAATGATTGCAGGTGAAGTCAGAGCCCTTTTCATCTTCCTGGTTTCCGCTCCAGGGGAAACTGATGTATGCTGTTATATTTTCCTATGTGTGTGCACCCCCCTAAGAAAGAACATATGTGTTTTTATATTTAAGAGTTAATATATATTAATTGCATCATTAATTATAACAAATTCATTGGTATTTAAGGAGACGTCATTATAATCAATAGGATCATGAAGCACGAACAGAAGTTAATTCTATAGGATGTATAATTTGCCTCATGGCTTTTTTTTTTTTTAAGATTTTATTTATTTATTTGACAGAGACAGACTTAGCGGAGAGGGAACACAAGCAGCAACAGGGGAAGGGGGAGAAGCAGGCTTCCGGCGGAGCAGGGAGCCTGATGCAGGGCTCCATCCCAGGACCCTGGGATCATGACCTGAGGTTCAGGCAGCCGCTTAATGACTGAGCCACCCAGGCGCCCCTGGCCCATTGCTTTTTACCTCATGATACTTTAGCAGTTTGCTCGTCTTGTGACATGCAGATCTGGCTCATGTGTTATAACTGCTCTGTATTACTGGTGATAGTAATACAATCATAACTCATGTATCCATCCTCCTGTTGAGGAGGGATATGATGTCCTTCCCAATTTCTGACTATCACAAACAGTGCTGCAGTGAACGCTGAAATATGTGTATCCTTGTGGGCGCGTGCAAGGGCTCCCTGAAGGTACCTGGGAGAGGGACGCCTGGTTTACGCCTTGTGAGCATCTGCAACTTGTCTGGTCCTCGGCAACTCCACTCTCCAAAATGGTGAACCCAACTTTCATCTCATCCGCCGCATCTGGCAATACTCATTTCTCCACTTCCTCCCCGGACACTCTGAATATCCGTGTCTTCATGCTTGAATGCCTGGAATATGGCAGGCATTCATTCCCCTGCCTTGGAGCCTTGGTCCTTGGTGTTCCCGCTGCCTGGAAGGCTCCTTCCAGGGCCATCCTCAATGCCTGATCTCTCACCGGCTCACAGTCGCCGTGGGGAGCCCTTCACCCACCAGCCTAGTCAAGGCTGCAGTTCCTCTTTGCGCTCCTGCTCTACCTCACTATCCTTCTAGTTTTATTTTCCTAACTGCTGTATTTTTTCATATTCATGGTGAATTAGAGACTGCTTTGAATTGTTAATTGCAAGATGGGCTTTGATTCCCTCCTCCTGAATCTGGCCTGGCCTTGGTAACTGATTTGCCCAAAGTCACAGAGCTAGTGAGTGACAGAGCTCAGATGGGAACCGCAGTTGATGGGCTTGGGAACTCACGTGCCTGGCCTCTAACCTGTAGGTCACTGCCCCCTAGCTGACCCTCTAGAACGAGCTAGACAACTACCCAACAGGACATAAAAAGCCTAACACAGAGTTTTTGTCTAGCCTGAAACTTCTTTTCGAGAGAAAGCAGAAATTAAGTTCAGAGAACACCTAAAGACTGAACTACATCAGAAATAGAAGTCAGAAGGAGTAGCTCTCTCTCTCCATGGGTGTCAAAAACTCCTGACATGTAGGGTGTCTGAGGGGACCCAGCGACTGAGCCCCCCCTAAGTGTCCTCACTGAGATGGTCTTTATGGCATTGGGGAGTTTGGGGAGGAGTTTCTTATTTGCCTCCGTTTGTATGCCCACCATGCTATAAATTTGTATCTCAAGTTCACGTGTGCAAGAAAGAACATTTTTTCTTTTCAAACCTCACACACAGCTCACATCAGCCACCTTCCCCAGAAATGGAAGTTGTTTGTGGGTGACTGAATGGGGCAGAAGGCTGAGACTGTAGGTTCGAAGGTTTTAAAGTTGCAAAAAGGTGTCCCTCCTCGAAGCAAGGAAGAGAGCTTTGGAGCCCGGGGGTGGGGGGCGACCCAAGTGGGGTGTCTGGCCCACAAAAGGATGGGAGTGTCCGAAGCCAACACAGAATTGCACTTAATTCATGTTCATTTAAAAAAGACTCTCCTGAATACAAATCTACATTTCAAAAACTAAAGAAAACAACAAAATTACAACAACAACAACAAAAACCAAAAAGCAGAATCGACATTTTGTCCAAATCTCTATGTATCCTAAAGTTTTGAGCTTCTGATGATACATATGAATGGGCTTTTATTTCAACCCTGACATGTTCTCCCGAGAACTCTACATCTTCCTTATTGTGAGCTGTATGTGCAAAAATCTGCATTTTAATTTCATGAGTATATACCTTGCAGCAGAAAACACACCAAACCTATTGTTCCCCCTCCAAAAAGCTTTGGTGCCATGTTGGGGCAGATGTGGGTGAGTAGCTGGCCTCCTGGAAGTCGTAAGGGAAACTGGAAACAGAAAGTCCTCCTAACAAAACATTCTAGATGACTTCCTCCAAGGGGATCTGCCTTTTATTAGCAATAACATCCAAATGGATTTCAGTGTTGAGCTGGTGTGTGACCACATTCTCTGGCTTTTCATACAAAAAGCATCCTGTTCCTTCCAGTGACCACACTTACTTTTTGTCAGATTTTGTGGTTGTAGGGTGTGAAATACCCAAGAAGCCCGACACGTGGGGCTAGCAGAGAATGGGTCCCCAGTATTTGGACTTTGTTTTGTCTTGTTTCTCATAGTCATATCCTCAGCTAACTTGTTATCTTGACTCAGTAGCTGGAATAACCAGAGACAACTGTTCCCAAAGCACCAACTTACCCAAGAGAGAAAGACCGAGAGAGAGATGAGCAAAAGGAGGTTGGTTTGTTCTGGTGGTCCTACCTGAGACCATGAAGATTAAAATCAGTGGGTATTTTCATAGAAATTAGTAGGTCATTTATCTTAGGGGTGGACACAATGCAACATCGGCAATTCAAAGAAACTGACCTACCTCACGGGAAACCCAGACAGACCAAACTCCATCAAGGAACTCTATCTTAAAATGCATGTTCTGCTCCCAAGGTGCCTGAGTTTCTTCCCAGGTTAGTTTCAAGCCTATTTCAGAAGATAACAGACACCATTTGACACCTGTTTCCTTCTGTCTCCGTGTACAGGGTCAAGTGTGGGCTCATCTTTGACATCTGTTGGAGCAGGAGGTGAATGGAGAAAGTCTCATGGGCCAACCCCCCAGGCTCTGCCTCAACTCACATTTGTTGGCTTTCAGCTTCCTCTCATCAACGGGAATGAGGTCCAGGTAATCCAGGTAGTACTCGTAGCCGTAGCCGTCGTACGCGCTGGAGGCGTTGGTCTCGTTGGCCATGTCTGCGGCACTGGCAAGCGGCGCATCCGAAGCGGGTCCAAGCCCTCGGAGGGACTGGCCAACTGATTTCCGTAAAGTCATCCAAGTGTGTCTGTGGGTCTCCGGGCTCAAGGCCTGCCCACTTATCAGAGCTGTTTGGCTAGGAGAAAGGCCAGGGGGCTGTGCCTGACAGCTCAGCCCCCGCGCAGAACTTTCCGCCCCGCCCTCCTTGATAAAAGTCCAAGACAAACAGAGCTGCGATGCAGCAGTTCGGGGTGTGCAGCCAGGTCCGAGCGTGCCCCTCCGCGTGAGAACAGGAAAACCGGTACCTGGACCCCTTGAAGGACAAGGTGCCGAATAGGACTCTTTGCTTTATGACTTTAAAAAGTAATCAGACCAAAATGAAAGGCTGGCTGTGCCCTTGACTCACATTAAGGCAGTTCTGGGCCCTGTTGAGCAACCAGCGAATCGCTGACTTACTTAGACCGAATATCTAAGGGCAGAAATTGACTGATGTCAGCCCTGAACTAGTAGCCTCTCTCGTGTACGCAGAGGCAATTAATTAAACCAAAAGAACCCTCTCGTCCCGACGGAGCTGAGAACACCTCCCAGCTTTTATCTAAAGTCCCCAAGAACGAACCAGTCAGCGGCATTTGTTCCGACGGAAGAGGCTGTTTGCCTGGACCAGACTCCCACGCGGATCCGGCTCTTAGGCAATAGGGCCGGAGGGTTCACCCAGCCCCTGACGACAGGGGCGTTTCTGCAGGGAGAGCCTCTAAGTTATCCCTTCGTTTTTCTAAAGCCACGGATTTGATCAAGGGGAATATTCCAAATAGTTGGAATGAGCAGGACTGAATGTGAGAGGAGCCTCTGAGAATGGGCAAGGAGCTCCAAACTCCCAGAATGATGCAGCCTTTCGCTCCAAGACCCCAGCTGGGAGTGTTACTGTTCTACACTCCAGAGGAAAGCTGAGATGTCCCAGCATGCGTGTCCCCATGTGCATTTGCCCGGGACTCCCTGTATCCCCAGCCCTAGGTACTAAAGCTTTTGCCGGGACACCAGGTTTGATGTGCCTGACTTTGCAGGATGTGTTGAACAGAAAAATTCTTCTACCAGCTCTTCCTTAATTTGGGTTGTATGCATTTTTATACATTTCAGCCAGATTACGTGACTCTGTCCAAGTCACTATATAATATTTTGCTTTTCTCATTCTGAACTTAGAAGTTTGGAAGGTTGGAGTTGGGGGGATGGGCAGGTGGAGGGGCACCTGGGTGGCTCAGTTGGTTAAGTGTCTCCTTCAGCAGGGGGTCCTGATCCCGGGATCTGGAATCCAGCCTCAAGTTGGCCTCCCTGCTCAGCGGGGAGCTTGCTTCTCCCTCTCCCTCTGACTGCAGCTCCCCTTGCTTGTGCTCTCTCTCAAATAAACAAATTTTTTTTTAAAAAACAACAAAGGTTAACAGGTGGACTGGATGTAGAGTGTGGGAGTAGCTGAGTCAGGTAGGAGTGTTGCCTTTCTGTCTGCCAGTTCCTAAACTGTCCTCCATCTTGGCTCCTTCAACTTTAAGCTCCCCTTGGCCGAAAACAATTTCTGGTCCTGCCAGGCCCCAGTGCCCTTCCCTCCTCTCTGCTCCAACCACATGAACTTGGCATCATCACCACCCTTTAAAAATTATTTTAGGGATGCCTGCCTGACTCAGTCAGAGGAGCATATAACTCCTGATCTCAGGGTCAGGAGTTCAAGCCCCACGCTGGGTGTAGAGATTAACTTTAAAAAATAAAATCTTTAAGAAGTATTTTAAAATGGGGGAATAACTTACAATAAATTAAATGCCTAAATTTCACAGATACAGCTTGACAAATGTCACATACACACCCCACACACTTACACACAACCATCACTCACATCAAGATAGAGAACATTCCAGTGCCCGGGCAGGCTTTCTCATGCTCCTTCCTGCCTGATAACTCCCCCTTTCCCCCCACACACCAAGGTTCTGAGTTCTACCATTACAGATCAGTTTTGCCCAATTTCAAACCTCAACTAAATCTAATCGCATAGCACCGTATGTATCCTTTTGTGTCGGGTCCTTTTAGTCACCATATTGCTATAGGTAGTGGTCTTTGTCCTTTTATTTCCCATATGGTATTCTGCCATGTGAATATTCCATAACGTATCTCTCCATTTTTCTATTGATGAACATTTGCATTGGTTTCTGGGCTTGGCTATTATAAGTAGGTAGACATAGACACTAATTTCTCCTAAGTATGTATCAGAAGTATAACTAATAGATAGCTTTACTAGGTACAGAGCTAAATAGTCCCCAAAAGCCTCAGTTTACCAATTTACACTCCCACAAAGTAATATACGTGTATGGCATATTGCAAGAATGGCTGCTGTTCTTTTCCTTGTATACACAGTGACTTTGTATCTCCCCCTCAAAGCTAAAAGCACGTTTCTCCATCCTTCAGATGTGGGTTGACCTTGTGACTAGTTTTGGCTTTGATTTCTACAACTGTTAAGAAGCTGTATAAGAAATTCCAGGCTAGGTGGCTCGGTTGGTTAAGGATCCGACTCTTGATCTAGCTCAGGTCTTGATCTCTAGGTCATGAGTTCAAGCCCTGCTTTGGGCCCCACAAGAAGAAGAAGGAGGAGGAGGAGGAGGAGGAGGAGGGAGAGAGAGTGGGGGAGGGGGAGGGGAGGCAGACCCATGACCAGCTGCTAAGTGCAGACCCATGAGTGAGTATAGCAAAACCCAACGACCACTTGGCTGAGCTAATTTTCAGAATTGTGAGCTTTGACCTGGAAAAGATTTGTCATCCACAGTGTTCAGAATTCCATTAAAAAAAAAAAACCACTGGAATTACAAAGACACAGTGTTTGGAATTCCATAAACACACACACACACACACACACACACACACACACACACACAACAACAATGCTGGAATTACAAAGACACAGGAAAACTGGGACTTCTGGTTTGGAGGGAAGATGACCTTAAAGCAACTATTATAAATATGTTCATCAAAGACCTGAACAGAAAACAAATAGGCAAGTCAGGTACTGTAAGAAAGCACTTACAAATTATAGACCCAATAAAGAATTTTTATACAGAATCTATAACTCAGTAATGAAAAGAGAATCCCAATTTAAAAGATGGCAATAGACTCAGGCACTTCACAAAGAAAGATATGGAAATAGCTAATACACACATTAAAAAATGCTTAACAACATTAGTCATCAGGGAAATGTAAATAAAACCAAGAGATATCTCTCTATATAACAGATTGTGTAATATTAAAAATACTGACAGTGTTGGGGTGCCTGGGTGGCTTCGTTGGTTGGGCGCTAGACTCTTGCTTTCGGCTCAGGTCATGATCTCAGGGTCATGGGATTGAGCCCATGGGATCAGGCTCTGTGTTCAGTGAGGACTCTGCTTGAAGTTCTCTCCCTCTGCTCCTCCCCTCCTCAGATAAATAAATGAATCTTTAAAAAAAAATACTGACAGTGCTAAACATTGGTGAGTAAATAGGACAACTGGAAATCTCAAGCACTGTTCATGGGAATGCAAAATGGTATGACTTTGAAGGAAAGAAGCCAAGCATGTACAACCTCATACAGTACTATCCTATATGTGTGATGCTGGAAAGGGCAAAACTAGCAAAAAACATCATTTTTGTAACTGGTTGCCTCTGGGAGTTGCCGTTGGGGAGACACTGGGGAGAGACAAAAGGGAACGTTCTGGGTGTGATGGCAATGTTTTCTATTTAAACACAGATGTGAATTACATAGGTATAAACATTTTTCAAAACTCATCAATTTGTACACTTAGGATTGGTGCTTTCCAGGGGCTCCTGGGTGGCTCAGTCATTTAAGCATCAGACTCAGGGGTTCAGCTCAAGTCCTGATCTCAGGGTTGTGGGATGGAGCCCCGCATGGCATGGGGCCTGTTTAAGAGTCTCTCTCTCCTTCTCTTTCTGCTCCTTCCCCACAGCTCGCTTTCTCTACCTCTCTCTCTCCCTCTCTAAAATTTAAAAAAAAAAAAAAAAAGGCAAAACAAACAAAAATATTTGTGTTTTTCACTGTGGGTAAATTTTACCTGATCTGTAAACCAAATAAATGCTGTTTTAAAAAGAACCATTTCCCAAACCCAAACCAAAACCAAACAGCTTAAGTCAATGACCTCTTTCTAAAGAATTATGTCTGCAAATGATCAGAATTTACACGTGGATTTTGAGGTGCTCTTCACAGTACAATCTGTCCATAGGCTGTGGCAGAGTCAGCTCGAGACCACCTCACACGCTCAGCTGAGCCAACCTGTTGCATGGTCTGAAATCTAGTCTCCTCCCTGTGTCCACCCACCTGGGAAGCGAGGCTGGGACAAGGCTTCCAGAAGATTATAGACTTTCCTAAAGCTCGTCAAATTTGTGTAAGTAAATCTGTGGATTGAAAGTAGGAGGCTGGCTGGGGCTTCGGGCAGGATGTTAACGTCTTTGTGTAGCCTTTTTAAAATCAAGGAATTGTGGATTAATTTACCTTTTTCTTTTCTTTCTTTCCTTCTGTATTATTTATTTCCTTCGGTCAGTGCTCTCTATTAGAAACAGAGCCAATGTATTGAAGGAGCCAATCTATTTAAATAAATCTCTGTACCTCAATGTTTATAGCAGCAATGGCCACGGTCACCAAACTATGGAAAGAACCAAGAAGCCCTTCAACGGACGAATGGATAAGGAAGATGTGGTCCATATACACTATGGAGTATTACGCCTCCATCAGAAAGGATGAATACCCAACTTTTGTAGCAACATGGACGGGACTGGAAGAGATTATGCTGAGTGAAATAAGTCAAGCAGAGAGAGTCAATTATCATATGGTTTCACTTATTTGTGGAGCATAACAAATAGCATGGAGGACAAAGGGTGTTAGAGAGGAGAAGGGACTTGAGGGAAATTGGAAGGGGAGGTGAACCATGAGAGACTATGGACTCTGAAAAACAATCTGAGGGGTTTGAAGTGGCGGGGGGGTGGGAGGTTGGGGTACCAGGTGGTGGGTATTGGAGAGGTCACGGATTGCATGGAGCACTGGGTGTGGTGAAAAAATAATGAATACTGTTTTTCTGAAAATAAATAAATAAATTAAAAAAAAACTCAGAGCAAACATTTAAAAATAAATAAATAAATAAATCTCCTTAGGAGAGATAGATAGATAGATAGATCCCATATAGAGAGATTCCATATAGATAGATCCCAATAATATCAATCATTGGTGTAGCTGAAGACCTAGAAAAGCCAGTGGTATCGTTCAAAAAGGCATGAGAGCCTGTGAGCTGATGATACAGATTCCAGACTAAGACTGGAGGCCTGAGAGCCACACAGAGGATCTGTGTCCCAGGTCACCACTTGGATAGGGAACAAATTCAAGCTTTTCATTCTACTCAGGCCCTCAGTGGATTGAAAGCGTCCATCTACATAGGGGAGGGTCATCTGATTTACTCAGTCCACTGATTCCAATGCTAGCCTCCTCTGGAAACACACAGACACACCTAGAAATAGTGTTTAACCAGATATCTAGGCATCCTGTGATCAAGTCAACACATAAAATTAACCTTTGCACCTTCTGTCTTCCTTCTTTCTTTCCTTCCTCCCTCCCTCCGGACCCCTCCCTCCTTCCCTCCCCCTCTCCCTTCTGTCTCCCTCCCTTCCTTCCTCCTGTTGTCCCTGGAGCCTTGACCAAGCCTGCCCCAAAGATGTCACCAAAGGCTCTTGGTCTTGTAAGGAGAAAGAAGTCAAGTCAGACACAATACAGCAGGGGAGTAACATGAGGCGAGCCGAGCAGGCAAGTTTATTAAAACGAAAGTATACTCTAGACTTGTGAGAACAGGTGAGCTCCAGAGAGAGAGCTTTGCGTCCTGGGTATGGGTTTCTATCGTTCAGGGACAGCTGCGAACAAGGAGGTATAATACTGTCACTTGGGGTGGGATTTTCTGGAAGCTGGGTTTCCTGCCTGTTCTTCCTTATTTAGTCAGGGGTTTCCTGTCATGGCACCCGCCATCTTGGGCCTGTCTGGCTTGATAGGCTTCTTGTGGAATGCTGCCAGGACAGGACTCTGACTTTCCTGTTATCTCATTTCTTGTTATTTCATTGTTATTTCTTGTTATTTCTTGTTATTTCATTCCAGTATCTTATTAGAACCTAAATAACTGTCTCTAACCCTTCCTTCCTTCCTTCATCCATTTTCAAACTGAACACAATTTAATTCCACTGGTTTGGATTTTTCACTTTTACCTGACAAATACTGATTATTAAAATGAATTTCTTGGTTTGGTATTAATCTTGACTTTAAAATACCCATGAAAGTACCCTGGTAGAAAAACAGATTAAAATAGTGTGTTTCCCCCTTTATCATTAGTAAGAACTAACACACTCATCAAGGTCAACTCTCTGAGATAGTAACCACATATTTCTATTAGCAAATACCTCAAAGACCTTATCTGTTGGCAGTGTTTTTCTTTTCCCTCTAATTTATAACCTGAAGCTTGAAGGTGAAGCTGTTTTTTTTATGGTGCTTTCTTTTATAGGGAATGTGCGCACTTGTTATCTGTCATTGTGTTTACAGATTAGGTGAAGGGGAGAAGGTAAAAGGAAGAAACCTAAGAAGGGAGAACAAACATTTATTGGACAATAACCAGAGCAGGCTACTGTATTATGTCCACTTTGTGTGATGCCTACAATACTCTGCCTCAGCTGCTGGGAGCCCCCTTTTCCTGGCAGACAGCTGGGACACAACCAGGTAGTTGTGTCCTGCCGGCTACCCCCCAGAATCCACAAACAGAGGTGTATTACTGCCTTATGGCTGGCGTAACAAATGACCACAGATTTGCTGGCTTAGAGCAGCACAGATTTATTATCTAAAGGTCCTGGAAGTCAGAAGCTGAAAATGAGTCTTAGGGTACTAAAATGTAGGTGTTGCCAGGGCTGGTTGCTTCTGGTGGCCACAGGGGAGAACTTGTTTTCTTGCCTTTTTCAGCTTCTGGAGGCTGCCCTCACTCCTTGGCTTGTGGTTCCACATCACATTGCCTTCTGCTGTCATGTCATCTTCCTCTTCTGTAGACAAATGTCTCTCTTCCTCCTTCTTATAAAGATACTTAGGATTACATTTGGCCCACCCAGAGAGTCTCCCCATCTCAAAGTCCTTAATTTAGTCACATCTCCAAAGTCCCTTTTGCCATACAAAGTGATATTCACAAGTTTCGGGATTAAGATAGGGATATTTGGGGGTGCCTGGGTGGCTCAGTGGGTTAAAGCCTCTGCCTTCAGCTCAGGTCATGATCTCAGGGTCCTGGGATCGAGCTCCACATCGGGCTCTCTGCTCACCAGGGAACCTGCTTTCCTTCCTCTCTCTGCCTGCCTCTCTGCCTACTTGTGATCTCTGTCTCTGTCAAATAAGTAAATAAAATCTTAAAAAAAGATTAAAAAAAAAGATAGGGATATTTGGGGAGGGCTGTTATTCAGCCTACCACACGTGAGCAGACAATGTTATCTTGTGGGTATACACATCTTTAAAATAAACCCAGCACTTTTCTCTAGAGTGTCCATTTTCTTTGAAGATTTTTGGTTAAGAGTTACATTCAAGGATAGGAATAAAGCAGAGTGATTTTTGGTAAAGAGTTAACATTTTAATATGCAAACTTTACATGACTTAAACTTTTTTTTTTTTTTTTTTTTTTTTTTTTTTTTTTTTGTCGTAGACTACTTCAAACATTTGCAAAAGCAGCAAAAACAGCACAATGAAACTCCATGGAATGGCCACTCAACCTGAGCAATGATCAAGTTGTGACAAATTTAGTTTTATCTGGACTCCCATCCACTCCCCTGTGTTCTGGATGACTGCAAAGCAAATTCTAAATATATCCTCTCATCTGTAAATATTTTGTATATGTATCTCTCAAGGAGGATTCTTTCTTTAAAGAAATAAAACCATAATACTATTATCCCACCTAGAATTTAATAATGATAATCATCTAATTGCATCAAATATCCCTTCAATGTTCAAATTTTCCCAGTTTGTCTCAAAATTGCTTTTATAGTCAATTTACCCAAATCAGGAGCAAAAGAATAAAGCATATGTGTTGCAGTTGGTTGCTATGGCTCTGAAGTCTAGTTAAATTTACAGATTTTTCTCTCCCTCCTCCCACTTTCTTTTTTTCAACTTGCAATTTATTTGTTGAGGAAATGGGCCATTTGCCCTGAAGAGCTTGCCATTTGGACACCATGGTGGAGTTCATCATATTCCCCATTCCTAGTATTTCCTGGGAAGTGAAGTTAGATCTAGAGGCTTTGGTTTGATTTTTTTTTTTTGGCAAGATTGTCCAAGAGACACAAAATGTCTGGTTGTCTCTTTTTTGGTGATATTACTAGCCAGTGATAGTCCTTGCTGCAATTCTTTAATGCATTAAGCCTTGCAAGAATGGGGATCACCTTCTTCTATTATTCTTTCTTCATTTAGTAGCTACTGTCCTTTAAAAATGAACAAAAAAGAAAAGCCTTCTTTCACGATCTATTCAGTTACCTGAGGAACAATTCATATCAAGGCGGGATAAATGTTTGTTTTTTGAGAGAGAGAGAGAGAGAGAGAGAGAGAGCATAATCAGGGTGGGGAGCAGCAGAGGGAGAGGGAGAGAGAGAATCTTAAGCAAACTCCATGCCCAGCACGGAGTCCACACACCAGGCTCAATCTCATAACCCTGAGATCATGACCGGAGCTGAAATTGAGAGTTCAACACTTAACCAACTGAATCAGCCAGGTGCCCCAAGGTGAGATACGTGTGTGATTTACTTGTCTGTTTAATTGCCAGCTTTCAAAATAATTATTGGGTTTTCTAGCTCCTCCCAGTGAACAGTGAAAGGAATTTTTTAAATCATTATGAGTTCATGTAATTACATCTATTTGCTGTGTTCCAATCCATTACAGCTACTACCATTAGTGATGCACAGATTACCTATTTGAACAGTGAGAGTTTCTTCATGTTGGTTACATTAGTAGTTTGCTTTGCCTTGGTTTCTGTAATTTCCTTGTTTTCTGGAGTGACAAGACGGTCCCAGCTCATTTTGTACATTTCTTACCCCAGACCATGGATTCAGCTATTTCCCCAAGGACTCCTGGTTGTCTTTAAATGGGAAATGGTGTTTAGCTACCATAATCTGAGTGTTAAGGGTGCTTACATGCAGGGAGCTATTCAATGCAGGGAGCTAGGATGTATTTATTTTTTAAGATAAAAAATACCATGAGTTCATACAAATACTTCCAATTCAAAATTAAAGCTGTAGAGGTTTCACTTAACCTTATCTTTCTTAGCTGTATCTCTTTTCTCCAAAAGTTAAAATCCTGTTCCAAACAATACGAACATAATTATTCAATATGCAATATACACTTAAACAGTCTTTAATAACAGTTTAAGTATCAGCAATAGGAACAATATGATTACTGAAAACAATTTGAGACGTTTTATGAAGGGGGCAATTTTTTGTTATTGTTACTTGAGTATCTTATTTGAGGATCTCCCATAAGATATGTACAATCAAAATTGTGTTTTAAAGTCACTTGAAACAATTCTTCCCTATGCAGTTTGCCACCCACTAAATACATAAACTATTTCAATTTTTGAAAAATTTTTTTCATTTAGTTTTATACTCACATAAAATATTGACATGATTCCAAAGTCAAATGCACAAATTAAGGTATATTTGTAGAACTCTATCTTCTATTCCTGTATTCCCTTACTGTGACTTTCACCCAAGTGAGCACTTTCTAAAAGTTTTTTGTTTATCCTTCAATTTTTAAATTTCTTTCTTTCTTTCCTCCCATTTTTAAATTTAAAATTTTAAATTTCAGTCTTTCTCTCATCCCATTTGTAGATGTAAAAAAACCCACATTTTTTTAAACTTTGCATTTTTTACTTAAGTTATTCTAGAGATAACTCTATTGCATGGAGAGATCTTTCTTTTTCTCAGAGGTATAATGCTGATATTGTGTGGATACAGTACATTTTATTCATCCAGCTCCCAGCTGGTGGATGTTTGGATTGTTTTCAGTCCTTGCTATTGTAAATAGTGCTGCAATTCCCTTGTGTTCATGTTTTTATCATATACTTGGAATCCATTCCTGAAAGTGAGAATTCTGTCAAAGTCTACATACTAATGTACTTGTGTTCAATATTGACAAATTCTTTTCCATAGAGGTTATAAGAACTTGTATTTCTTTTTTTTTTTTTTTTAAATTTTTTATTTTTTATAAACATATATTTTTATCCCCAGGGGTACAGGTCTGTGAATCACCAGGTTTACACACTTCACAGCACTCACCAAATCACATACCCTCCCCAATGTCCATAATCCCACCCCCTTCTCCCAAACCACCTCCAGCGATGCAGGGGGGAGGGGGTTTGGGAGATTAAGAGTCACTTATGGTTTGTCTCCCTCCCAATCCCATCTTGTTTCATTTATTCTTCTACCCACTTAAGCCTCCATGTTGCATCACCACTTCCTCATATCAGGGAGATCATATGATAGTTGTCTTTCTCTGCTTGACTTATTTCGCTAAGCATGATACGCTCTAGTTCCATCCATGTTGTTGCAAATGGCAAGATTTCATTTCTTTTGATGGCTGCATAGTATTCCATTGTGTATATATACCACATCTTCTTGATCCATTCATCTGTTGATGGACATCTAGGTTCTTTCCATAGTTTGGCTATTGTGGACATTGCTGCTATAAACATTCGGGTGCATGTGTCCCTTTGGATCACTACATTAAGAACTTGTATTTCTATCAGCAGTGTATCAAACTACCTCTTTTCCTGGGTGACAAATTATGTTGCCAATCTTCTAAATTTTATCCAATCTATAGGTGAGCTATTGGTTTTCAGTGTGGTTTAAAAATAAATATGGCAGAGAGTCTTTCCATATATTAAATATTTGCTTTTCTTTTAGTGAGACCTCACATCTCACATTTCTTGTTGCAGCACATTTTCCAATTAGAAAGGATATGGTGAAGATATATTTTCTACCTTCAGTTACATCTGAAAATGTCAACCATACCTAGATCATGATTTGAGTGGGTATGTAATTCTTGTCTGAAACGTAATTGCCCTCTGAATTTTGAACTTTCTAGCTTCTGAAGTTGAGTTGCTGATGAGATGTGTAATGCCACTCTGATTCTTGCAACTTTTTTCTCTTTTTGAAATTTTAGACTCTGAAGCATTGGAGTTCTGTTATCTCACAATGCTAAGTCTTGGTGTGAGTTTATTTCATTTCTTGAGCTGGGAAGTTTGTATTCTATTTTATTATTTTATTTTATTTTATTTTATTTTATTTTATTTTATTTTATTTCAGTGGGCTCCATGCCTAACATGGAGGCCAACACAGGGCTTGAACTAGTGATCCTGAGATCAACACCTGAGGTAAGATCAAGAGTCAGATGCTTAACCAACTGAGCCATCCAGGTGCTCCAGCTCTGAGAAATCATATTGTATTATTTATTTGATTATTTGTTCTCCTTTATTTTGTCTTCCCTGTCTACTTGATCTGGCATTGCTCAGATGTTGGACCTCCTGGACTGATTGCTAATTACACTTTATCTTTTTTCCCACCTTTTATATTTCTTAGTTATTTTAGTCTATAATCTGTGAATTTTCTTAAACTTTACCTTCCAATTCTACTGTGAATGCAACCTTGCCTCAAATCTCTCTTAACATACATAACTTGCATCTTTGATACACATGGTCTTTTTAGTATTGTTCCAGATTCAGGAGTTATAATCTTTCATTTTTGATCAGTCTGCATTGAGTTTAGAGGACTTCCTCTTAGTTAAAAGGGAGATTTAATGCCTATTTGGTACAGGCATTAAAGACTCTGATTCTCTGAGACCTTCCTCTGGCTGTATATTTTTTTTAAATTGGGCAGAACCAGGGAAACAAAGGAATTCTTGGAAAGAATGTGAGAGACTGATGAATTTTTACTGGAAAAGCATTCTTCTCTTACATGATATTGTAATTTTCCTGAATTAGTCGCCTTGAAAGACTGTATTTTGAAAACTACAAAGCACCAATAAACACGTGGTATTACATTTCAACAGTTTGTGTAGTTGTGTGACTACTGTACTTGGGGTCTAGGGACCTAGGTTCTAGACTGAAATCTGTGTATTAGGACTCTTTGTAATAAGTGACAGAAACCTGGTTCTTAATGGGAACATGCTGTGAGGGATATCCACAGAACTGGAGGGCGACCAGTTGATCTTCATCTACACCTCATATTTTGTTTCTCTCTGAAGGTCAGGGTCATGTCAGGATGTTCTACATAGCTGGGGTGGGGAGGCATGGCTGATGACAGCTCTGGGGTCATGACTCAAGAGGAATGAGTAAGCAGAGGACTCTCCCTCCAAACTTTGGCATGAAAAGTTCCAGGGATGGACTCAGACTGGCTCTATTTCTCACTAGAATCAATCTCTGTGGTCAGGAAGGTGGTGGTCTGGGGTGAGGTACACACTGGGTAAGACCTTCAAGATGGGCAGCCCTACCACAGCCAAACTGCTGGAATGAGGGAGGGAGTGGAGCAGTTTTCCCAAGAAGAGGGGAAGGGTGTTGGACATGTAACAGCCCAGATGTCCACAATCCCTGCCACTCATTAGATCCATGACTTCTGAACCAGGCTGCGCCTCAGCCTTTCTATTTGTGGAGTGAGACACAGAGACGAAGCATCTCTATGATTCTCTCCCAGCCCAAATATATTATGAATTTACTGAAAATCATGTTTTTCTCCTTATTCTTTTTTAACTTGCATGAGAATTAAATATCTCTGTTAGAGACCAGAAAAGCGTGATTCCACACATTAAATAGCAGAGGGAAACAGACCTATTTAAAGAACATCCTGCCTTTGAGGATTTTTAAGAAGGTGAAGAATCTTCCCATAGTTTCACCCCTGAAGCACAGAAATATCCAACCAAACTTTTCCCACAGCCCATTTTTATCCCCATGAGGAGGGCTCTGATTGTGCCAGCAGGTCCCCGGGGACTGAGCACCTACCATGGCATTCTCTTGGTGCCAAATGATCAGGAAAGGCAGGTGGGGATGTCATTTGGATCT
The DNA here is from genome assembly GCF_022355385.1 of Mustela nigripes. Taxonomy (NCBI): domain Eukaryota; kingdom Metazoa; phylum Chordata; class Mammalia; order Carnivora; family Mustelidae; genus Mustela; species Mustela nigripes. The sequence goes on along the minus strand of NC_081558.1, from coordinate 207,119,670 downwards.
CAGTATCTCCACCAGTAAGAGTGGGACCAAGTGGTCCTCAAATGCAGCCAGCTCGCTATATACTAACGGGGCCAGCTGACTCACTGCAGGGACCTGCAACCACTCCTCATTGTCATTCTTGTGTACGAGTAAGGAAGTGTAGCAATTAAAATCCAGTCCATGATTTTAATTAGCAACCATTAATTTCTGATTTTCCTCAATCTCCAACGCAGTCCAAAAGGCATAAATGCTTCCAGCAAGATTGTCAAGGTCTCATTTGTTTCTTCTCCCCATTTTGTTTTTGTTTGTTTGTTTGTTTGTTTGGGGGGAGGTTTTGTGTGTGTGGGGTGGTTCCTTCTCTCCTCTCCCCTAGTTAAATTTTCTTGTTTTGTCTCTCTCTTTCTACTGTGGCTAGCCATTGATATTTATTAGAGTAGCATTTGTTAATGACATCAATGCTTTTGAACGCAGCCAGAAATGAGGGTTATAATCAGGTAGTCTGAGTAATCGGTATGTTGAGCAAGAAGGATGGAGTCAAAACGGAATCTTATTTTGAATGTTGCTTCCTACTATGACCTTAGAACTTATTTGGTAAGGACAGCCATTCCTTTGCCTCTGGATGAAGACAAGGGCAGGCTGTGTTTGGGGTTGCCTCCATCCACTCAAGATCCACTCATCAATCAGAGTCGTGTGGACCACAAGATCCACTCATCAACCAGAGTTGTGTGGACCACATCAATATGCTATGTGCCCTATGGATGCTTGTTGAACTTGGACAACGGGGAGCCCCAGCAGGAAACTGGACAAATGGACGGGAGCAAGGTCAAAGAATTTAATCTCTTGCTTCTCTCCTTGTGAGGTCAACTCAGCTGGCTTCATCCCTTGATTGAAGGGCAATCCTCCCAAGGTGGTTTGCTCTTCATAGCTCTCTTTTCTTTGGGAGAACTCCTTCCCCACATCCCTATGGGTCAAGGCTGTTGACATGGGTTCCTGATCCCCTGAGGATCTCTCCTACATGCTGTCTATACTTTTCTCATTTGACACTTTGTAAAGAAACCCTCCCTATATTATTGCAATTCGGGTGTACTCTCTTAGGGAGTAAACAGTTACACAGCTACTTAGTTGCAGACAGAATCTCAGTGACAGAATGATAGTATCCAGTCCAAGATATTAATCAACGCTGCAGTCTTCTCTCCAGGACAAGAATTGTTACCCCTCTCCTCCAGGTGGTACATGTAGGTGGACACCTTCCTTTAGTAGGGGAAGGGTGTGTGGCTGGCCCTGCTTTCTTTTTCACCTTACCTGTTCTGGGCTATTTCCATTCCTAAGTTGAAATGGGGGACGAAATGGACAGAATGGTTTTCCCTTGACTTGGTTCCGTCATAACCTAGTTTTGCGCCCTCTAGCCTGGCGTGGTTAGAACCAAATATCTCCTGACCCCTCAGAAGCTCCTGCACTCTCACCCCAAGCTGCTCACCCATGACCCAGGAAGTTCTCCCGTTGGGCCTTTTCACACTTGGATTCTCACTTCTGGAAAATCATTATCCTTCCAGGTTATATTGGGCAGAATTTAAGATTCCAGGTGCGAAGTTTAAATCAGCAAACTCATACCTGGTTGACAACCTGTCTGGCTCATCTTCCTTGTTCCACCAAATCAGCTTAGCTGCCTGACTCTCCTGTTGGTCACTGTAACCCCAAACACCTGGGAACCCACAGGCCCTGAGAATGGTTCCTCAAAGTCTCCTCGAAGCTGAACTGAAGCAAGGGGATATCCTCCACCTCCTCTACCGGGGAGAAGTGGAACTCACAGCCCAGGCCGTCTCCAAAGAAATCCTTCTTATGAAGTCATCTTGGTCACTATTTGCTCCAGTCCTTAATATTGCCAAAATGTGGGAGGCAGGTTAGTGCAGGAGGGATTTAATTCTCCAACATCCACTCTGAGGATCCCTCCAGGGGAGGGAGGCAATCTGTCTCACACATGTTTTGGTGTGTCATTTTTACCCCATCTTGGAGTCTCAGTCAAAATCTCAATTTTAAGATACCATAACAGATGGTTACATACACTTTTAGTTGCTACATAAAACAGTACAGTTCAAACCTTCTTCCACAATAAAGAGGATTTGTTGGTTCACATAACTGGAAGAGGCCGGAGGTCGCATGCTCCGCTGTATCTCTGTGATCACTCAGCTCTGCCCTTCTCCATGTTTTCAAGATGGCTGCCAGAAGCAATCTGGGTATGGGCTTTTTTGTTCATACCCAGGGAACAAAGAGGACATCTTTTCCCTCAACCCCTGAACAAGAGTCTTGAGATTTACTCTGACTGGACAAAACTTGATAACTTAGGTCAAGCTGTTAATTTGAGTGAATCCTTATCACCAGGCAAGCACAATGTATTGATTGGTTCAAGTCTTGGGTAGGAGCCATCACTGCACTGTGACTGTGGAAGAGAGATGCGTTACCTTAATTGGGTTAATCCATTCCTGGAATTTGGGGTGATGTTAGTGGACTTGAGGGTGGGACTCAACCTTGTGCAAATCTCCCAGTTGTGTAACTAAGAGGAGGGGTTGGAATGGCAGTTCAGGAAGCACCTGCCACCACCCAGTCCAAGGTCATCTTACCCAAGCATCTAATTTCATCCCCACATAAAATGAGGTTTTGTGGAGTTCTAAATACTTTATATTCATAATACAAACATACTTGTGACAACAGAGGGGTTCATTTTGCCTTGGGGCCGACTTCTCCATTAGGCACAGTGCTTAGGGCCGTGATACTTTTACAGCCCCATGAAAATGTTTGGATTTCCTTTAAAATCAGAAGAGAAAAAGGAACTTTAAGGTCAAAGAAAATGTTTTAATATAATATATATATATATTCATCTTTATAGTAATATAGTTATAAAATATAATTTGTATAATAATAATTATTATTGTTATTAATGGGGAAATGGGCTACTAAGGCAGAAGTGCATGGGTGGGAAACTAATCAGGCAGCCCCTCTTCGCATTCCTTCTTTACTGTGATATCCCACGACAGAATGTAAGCGTTGACAATAAAAACCCAAAGTCTGGGGCAAGGAGATCACCCCTTTGAATTCCAGTTACCATCCACTTACTTAAAGAACAGATGTGGGTTGTACCGAAGATATTACTGTGCCTGACAAGAGCAGTCCAGGGAGGTCAAGCTTGCTTGCACACAGAGGAGAGAAGGCAGCCCCCCCCCCCCCCCACTCCGTGCAGGCTAATGGACGCAGACGCGGCACTTTAGAGCATTCCAAGCCCATCGTCTCACTGGATCCTCGTAAAGAACCCGGTGCGGTACTGACCCAATTAATCCACGAAGAATCAGAGTCCGGGAGAGCAAACAGACTCTCCGCAGTTTGCTTCATGGTTACTGCGTCGCGGCCCACCCGACCCCTCGGCTGGATTTAGGAGGACAGGGCCGAGAAATCTGTTTCCACCAGCTTCCTGGTGACCCCCGGGCGTGCTGAGATTTGAGGGGCTGCAGCCTGGAGGAGGGGAACGAAGCTGTAGAAAGCAGATGTGTTCCCCAACTCCTCTTCCCTGGGTGGTGTGTGAGGCGGCGTATTCACTTTAGTAACTAGGAAAGGGGCTCAATACCGCTCCCCACGTAGACTGGCCGCCGCATCTCCAGCAGCTTCAATTTCCTAAAGATGGAAAATCTGACAGCGCCAGAGACCCACCGGCGCGGCTCAGCCCGCCAAAGAGCATGCGCACTAGCAGGTTGCCCGCCATGTCTTCTCTCCCAGGCACCGCCCCCTAAGGCCCCACCCCCCCGTCTGGCCTCCGCCTCCTTGCTCCCGCCCCGCGCAGGCGCAGGCGCGCATTTCCCGTGGCGCTCCGCGACGCGGGCGATTTGGAGGAATGGCGGGCGCTCGGCCTTCCAATTGTTGCAAGGGATGCTCTTCTACAAGCTGTACGTGTGGCGGTGACAAGGGCAAGTGCAGCGACTCCTCTCTGTTGGGCAGGCGGCTCTCGGAAGACTCGAGCCGTCACCAGCTGCTGCAGAAGTGGGCAAACACGTGGAACTCCGTGAGCGCGGACGCGTCGGTGGCCTGTGCAGAGCGGACGCGGCGCGAGGAGGCCGCGGAACCCGCCGAGGAGGAGGACAGGCCGCTGGTGTTTCTGTGCTCCGGCTGCAGGCGGCCGCTGGGCGACTCGCTGAGCTGGGTGACGAGCCAGGAGGACACCAACTGCATCCTGCTGCGCTGTCAGTCGGGGTGGGGGTGAGGGGGTGGGGAAGGGCTTGTGCCGCACCCGCACGGCCCGGGACGGGAAGGGGAGGCGGCTGGTTTGGGGCCGCCCAGGGTTTTTAAAAGCAGAGAAATCTTAGAAGGTGAGCTGTCCCAGGACAAAGGGAGGAGGAGGGTCACCCCTGCACCTTGGGCTCACGAATGAGGGGTCCTTTTCTGGGATTCCGCCAGCCCAGAAGAGCAGCGATTCAATCGGCATCTTTGTGAGCATTGTACAGTAAAAACTGACCTAAACTGTAAGCATTTGGGATGTTGCCACTCTATTACTCCCCACAGAAATTACCTAGCTGTTAATTCGTCAATAATATGCTAATGGTTTATTTAGGCCTGCAGGGGGATGTCAGGATTGGTTTTTCTTATCATCTTAGCTGTGTTAGAGTTGTCAGAACACATTACTATCAGAATTTTTTTTTTAAGGAAATTTGTAATAAAACCACTAACAGTCTCTTCAGAACTGGAGAGGAAGGAGTTAATTGTAAACAAGTCAAGAAGGTGGCTTGACATCTAGCTTCTAGAGGGAACATAGCCAGTTACCTCTATGTTTCTCTGCTTTGTTGATTTCATAGTGTTTACTTAAGGGAGTGGTTCACATGTATTTTTCTGAACGGCTGTAAAAATGGCTATTCTTTTTGGACTTGTGGTTTTCAAGATCAGGTTTATGTCTGAATTCTATAAATATTTGGAAGAAATTCACCATGGAGATACTATTAATCCTCCCAATCTGTGTCTGTTGTTGGAGGTCTAAATTGTTTCCAGAGTTGCTGCCATTAGAACAGTGTGTACTTGGGTTGAGATTTTTGATACTGTAGGAGAATCTCTTTTTCTTAGTAGGTAAGAAATAATACATTTGGTGTTTAACCTTTCATTTTATTTGTACTTTCTGTTTTTACAGTCTCTCTTCTATCATTTGCCACATGCTTTTTTTTTTCCTTTTTTTTAAAAAAAAAATATATATATGAACACATTTACTTTGCATCAGTTTTTAAATTTTTGAAAACTTGGGGCATCTGGGTGGCTCAGTTTGTTAAGCAACTGCCTTCAGCTCAGGTCATGATCCTGGAGTCCCAGGATCAAGTCCTATGTCAGGCCCTCTGCTCATCATGGAGCTGGCTTCTCCCTCTGCCCCTCGCCCCTTTTATGCTCTCTCTCTCAAATACATAAAATCTTTAAAAAAAAAACTTTAAAAACTTATCAGCTTTAGATAATTCGATTTACTCCCCCTCTTCATCAATGCTGCTGTGAAAGATAAAGAAATGAATTCTTTGGGGCGCCTGGGTGGCTCAGTGGGTTAAGCCTCTGCCTTCGGGTCATGATCTCAGGGTCCTGGGATCGAGCCCCGCATCAGGCTCTCTGCTTGGCGGGGAGCCTGCTTCTCCCTCTCTCTCTGCCTGTCTCTCTGCCTACTTGTGATCTCTCTCTCTGTCAAATAAATAAAATCTTAAAAAAAAAAAAAAATGAATTCTTTGGTTAATTTCTATTCCTTCCTGCCTCGGTTTGAGTTAGTTTGATTATTTTTAGTTTGTCAAGGTTTATAACACTTACTCTGTTCTGTAGCCATAGCATGGTCGTTGAACCTTAATATACCTTCTTGTATGAATTTGTTTTTTTAACTCCAGGACTCTTATTAATATAAGGAAGCTTATTAATAGCTTTCTCATTTCTGAGTTGTTTATTTCATTATCATCAGTAGACACTCTTCACCCCCACCCCAGTCCCCAAGAAAACTTCAAGTTTGAATGGTTGGAAATGTCTTTCTGTTCTCTCTGTATATGAATGGCAACCTGACTACATGTACAATTCTGGGGTCATGCTCTTTGCTTTTTCCAGCCAGAGAGAAGCTAGTGCAAAGGCCCTGAGGTTAGTGTGGACATTTTAGGTGTGATGTCCCTTCTTCATTTCCCTCCATCCCCTATCCCTTCCTTTAGTGCATCCTGGACCTGGATCCTCTGGAAATGTTTCCTGCTTCTGGGGTCAAGTGTGACCCCATCCAAGACATAGTCTAATTAAAAGATTTTTGTCCATGTCCCTAAGAACTCTGCATTTGAAACCTGGGCTTTTAGCATCTTTCTGGGGGTTTTCCCACTTTTATTATACCTTGCAGGTATTCTGCCAAATCTGTGATTGAGGTTCTAATTGTTTCAGGTTTTACTGGCTGTTGAATTTTCCCTGCTAATTTTACTCCTTCTATTAATGTCTGTGGTTTTCAGGGAAGAGAAAGAAGTAACTCTCATTCTGCCATCTTTTTTCCAGAAGACCTCTGTACATTTAGTTTTTTTTTTTTTAAGATTTTATTTATTTATTTGACAGAGATCACAAGTAGGCAGAGAGGCAGGCAGAGAGGAGGAAGCAGGCTCCCCACAGAGCAGAGAGCCCGATGTGGGGCTCGATCCCAGGACCCTGAGATCATGACCTGAGCCGAAGGCAGCGGCTTAACCCACTGAGCCACCCAGGTGCCCCATGTACATTTAGTTTTGAACCACCTTTGTTTATATGTGACTCTGGGCTCTCATTTTTTCTGGTTCTCTGAGTGCTAAAGTAAAAATTGAGTTAGAGTTTCTTTAAATATCTGCAGGTGTATTATAGCAAACCACATTAATACGTTATTGTTACTTTGCTCTAGGTGTTTCCTGTAATGTTTCTGTGGATAAGGAACAGATACTATCCAAACGTAAAAATGAAAATGGTTGGTGAGTAATGCTATTATTTGTGTGAATATATGTATTCGAGAAAATGTTTATTTTTCAACTAAAAATCTTTAATAAGGTCATTATCAGTAAGAGTAGTTGGGATATAACTTTCTTCATGGTGATCAATATAGAATCAGTCATTTTAATGTAAGAATTTTTGAGTGATGGTGGTCATTTTTAGATATTGTGATGAAAGAGTTTCTGAATTTCTAAAGTCACATTGTGACTCTCTTCTGGGTCTTTGGGCTTAGTGCTAAAGCAAATTAAAAATAAAAGTAGAAAAAGAAATTATCTGTATCATAAAATCCCAGCTAAAGGGTGCCTTAGGCCAATGCTACCTACTTTTCCTTAATGTTATGTTACCTATAGAAAATGCTGGCATCACACTCACACGCGTGGACATGTGGCCTGCTGAGGTAAACAGACAAGGCTGCACAAGGCCAGAAGCAACCAGCACGGGGGCTGCAGCAGTCCAGGGCCCATGCTGCAGCTCCAGGGGTTGAAGGAATCACCATCTTGGCATACCCACCACCCACTGCTACAAGCTGCATCCTCAGTAAATTGAATAGAAGGCTCTGCCTGTGTAATTGTTGCCCAAAGTGTGTCTTAACTGATCTGTCTTAAGTAACTTTAGGTGGTATACAAACAACTAAATGGAAATTAATAACCGTGTATTTGTTTTAGTGTATATTTAAAAATACTCGTTTTTCATTTTAAAGTAATGCCGGAGGGTCCTATTCAAATAAAGTGTATTTCAATTTAAAAAATTACCCTCTTGGGGCGCCTGGGTGGCTCAGTTGGTTGGGCGACTGCCTTCGGCTCAGGTCATGGTACTGGAGTCCTGGGATCGAGTCCCGCATCGGGCTTCCAGCTCGGCGGAGAGTCTGCTTCTCCCTCTGAACCTCCCACTTCTCATGCTCTCTCTCTCTCTCATTCTCTCTCTCTCAAATAAATAAATAAAATCTTTAAATAAATAAATAAATACATACATACATACTCTCTTTAAGGAGAATTAAATTAATAACAGTACAGGTAGTATGTGGATGTGATGGAAATGGTGTTGTGGGGACACAGGGGACCTCAGTCTGGAAAACCAGCCTTAGATCATTTCTCATTCTGTAGATAAAGAAAGACCTGGCAAGATTAGAAGTTTGCTTAAACCATAAGACTGTTTAGTAAAGCTAGGATGGTGCCCGTGTCTCTCCTTCATTCTTTTTTTTTTTTTTAAGATTTTATTTATTTATTTGAGAGAGAGAGTGAGTGCACACGAGAGGGGAGAAAGTCAGAGGGAGAAGCAGACTCCCTGTGGGGCTGGGAGCCTGATGCGGGACTTGATCCCAGGACTCCAGGATCATGACCTGAGCCGAAGGCAGCTGCTTAACCAACTGACCCACCAGGTGCCTGTCTCTCCTTCCTTCTTGGAAAGTGTTCTTTCTTCTTTCCTTCCAATTTTAGTCTTTTGATGCCACTGTCACCATTTTTGCCCTATTACATACTAGCTTTGCTATCGTGTACTTAATATCTTTCATTATATTGACTCCAGATTTTTATTTAAATTTATTTCAAAAGGAATCTGATATATTACTGTCATATCATTTGCTTGAACTAGAAATTAACCACAGTGAAAACAAATTGTTATTAAACTCCAGCAGAGATGCTATCACCTGACTGGTTCTGAGCCTGAGGTCTGGATTCTCACTGTTAAGAGATCTGCAGCTGTGAGATTCTTGTTAAAGATTTCCTAGCCCTGGGGAGGGACGCCTGGGTGGCTCAGTTGGTTAAGTGGCTGCCTTCAGCTCAGGTCATGATCCCAGCGTTCCTGGGATCGAGTCCCACATCGGGCTCCTTACTCAGCAGGGAGCCTGCTTCTCTCTCTGTCTCTTCCTGCCATTCTGTCTGCATGTGCTCGCGCGCTCTCTCTCTCTCTGACAAATAAATAAATAAAATCTTAAAAAAAAAAAAAAAAGATTTTCTAGCCCTGGACTGAGACTTTCTTTTTATAATTGGGATTGATAGGGAACTGAAAAGGGGAGTTGGCTCCTACTCTGTGAGCCATTGTTATTTAGTCCTGTTTACTTGTGTCACCCGAACCCATCACTTTTGCCACATAAATTTAAATTCAAGACATTCACTAGGGTCCCATATTCTGCACTTGGGGAAATACCTACCATATTGCCTTGGGATGCTTGTAAGTTTTTGATAGGCCTGTCTGAATGGATAGCCACCTGAGCCATTCCTCAGCTGGCCAAAAAGGGCACTCGTGGGTTTTAGAAACGTGTCGTGAAGTTAGCGCCGTTTCCTGGTTTTTTTCTGTCATTCGTTAAGGTTCTTACATGCTCACTCTTTTCTTCGAAAACTCATTTTCTTTGAAATCACCCTAGGATTTCTGGCACTGCTTTCTCAGTATTGTTCAGTGTTAAGGCTGAGTTCTGGCCAAATCCTGGCCAGTGGGAAAAGCAGAAGGATGTTGCAGGAACTGTGCTGCTCTCCGTTGTTTCTCACAAGGTCACTCTGGAGGTGTGAGCGGGTTTGCATGTGTATTCCTCAGTGCTGTTTTTTGATTTGGGTAATCTGGGATAAGACACTGTTATCTGTTGATGAGTGTGTTTTGTATTTTAGGTTTATTTAAGGATCCTTTTTGGTGATTACACCTGCATTATATGTTTGTTCACAATCTTGGTAATTGTGTATGCAGCCACACAAAGATGACGAAGTTCAAGATGTAGTATGGACATCTTCCTGTTCACTCTTGGCAGTATGGATAGGGTTCCCTCCTGGGCTTTACTAAGAAATATAAAATAAAAAAATAACTATAAATTTGAACTATTAAAAAATATATAATATTTTAAAAAATATAAAAACATATAGGAGCTTAATATATGGTCAGTGGCATATTGTCTAGCTAATTATATCACCAGTAGGGACTTATCATTTATTGGGCATTTTGTTCTTTGTTCCATATGTAGCTGCAATAGTTAAAAAACTCTCTCAGTATCTTTAGGGAAACAATAATGCAATCTCTAATATGTTGTTTGAGTCTTGGTTGGCTCCACTTTTTGATAACAGGAATAGCTCTGTAGTTATTACAAATGACTATACCAAAAGGAATTTTGAAATAATAGCCATCTTTTGTGATGTATATTATGTTATGATCCCTAGATTTAAATCTTCAGTTATCAGTTTGCTAGGTGTTGGGACTGTGATTTATTATAGATACTTATAGAACTGCAAGTTTGGATAGGTCAACTTGAGAAGGCATTTGGGTGACTGGATTCTAAGATTTTCAGAAGACATGAATTGATATTGTGGGGGAGATTATAGTCAAATATGCAGAGCCTGAGATGAGAAATAACTAGAATGAAGGAACAATTATGTGGAGAACTTGGATCATCGAGTAGAATATTTGTGAATTGTCTGTGTGCATCATATCTGTAGTGGATAGAAGAGTGTTAGGTCAAAGTATAATTAAAAAGAGAAAGGCAGTCATGATCCCAGGATTCTGGGATCGAGTCCCACATCAGGCTTTCTGCTCAGCAGGGAGCCTGCTTCTCCCTCTGCCCAGTGCTCCTCCTGCTTGTGCTCTCTATCTCTCTGCCAAATAAATAAATAAAATCTTAAAAAAAAAAAAACAAAAGAAAGAAAGAAAGAAAGGCAACCCTAACAGATACATGATAAGCACACGTCAGAGATTTATTTAACGCATTACTGGGGGAGTCGGAGCCTGCCAATGCTGGTTTAGGGAAGGAGTCTCTGTAGAACAAATCTAGTTACTGTCCTGCAGGACAACAGAGCCTCAGCCTTTGAGGTTACCTTTTCTAATAGCCAAGAACATTTGTATCTCTACCAGACTAAAATTATTTCTGATTTTACAAATTGTCAATCTTATTAATCTCCTTTCTATAAGTTATCATCTAACTTCGGAGAGTCTGGGCCCTAATCAGTAGTACTGAGCAACCAGTGTGACTTTCCGGGAGGGCAGAGTATGGCCCATGGGCCAGGCACTTATTTTGGAAGTATATTTGTATTGGAACATAGATGTGGTGTGGATTCAATTATGTGTTATCTGTGGCTGCTTCTGTGCTGTAAAAGTAGAGGTGAGTCATTGTAGCAGACACACAGGGCCTGCCGACCGGAGATACTTGTTTCCCGGGTCGTCACAGAAGGAATCTGCCTCCTTGTGACCTCCTTGTCCCCGGGCGTCCATGACGCTTGGTGGGCTTGTTGGACAGTGTGCCAATAAAAGGGCATGTGGAATCCTTGTCTTATTTTTAATTTTTAGATCATTTTTCTTAATACCAGATGGAGACATTTACATTCTAGAAAAACACCACATCAGTATCCTCCCTTGTCACTTTTTAGCATGTCCCTTGTCACTAGGTGCTGCAGGCAGTGTAGCCTAGAGGTGACTGTCTACATTTTTTAATATAAATATTTCACTATTATTTTTTTCCTTCTTTATATATAACATGTGACCTAGTAGGGTTGGAATAACATATTTTAGCAACTTAAATATTAAGCGTTTATGGGTTTTAACAGTGGGATTTTTGTGGTAACGAGTTGCTCCTTCCCTGGCTAAAGCAATGGCCCTTCCTCTGTGCAGCATTCTGGAGGCCCTCTCTTGCACGGGGTGCTCGCTCAGGCTTGGCTACGTGTACAGGTGCACACCCAAGAGCCTAGACTACAAGAGAGACTTGTTTTGCCTCAGTGTGGAAGCCATTGAAAGGTAAGTATACTGAATAAATGAAAACCTTGTAACTGATTTCTTGAAAAGTTGTTTGCAGAAAAATTGGTATGAAAACATCAGGACTAAATCAACACTGTTTGGTTAAAATATATTTTCAAGTAATAATTTCTGACAGTAGAGCCGGTGATTTTTTGTTTGTTTTGACCTGATGTATTTGGTATTGGAAAATCAGACATTGTAAGTTGTAAGGAGAAGTCACTGTGAGAATGTTTTTTTCAGAATAAAAATAGGTTCAGTTTTCCATAAAAATTGATTTAGTTTAAGAGGATTTTTTAAGCAGTTGTGCGGATCAATATGTGCCGTCCATTTTATTCCAACACCCCTTTCCCAAGTTTTTAGCCATCTAGAATATGAAGGGTTTGGAATTTCAAAACTGGTTAGGAAGGAAGTCCCTTTGGTCTTCTGGAAAAGCAGAAATACAAAGTCCAATACAATCTTTTTTAAAGATTTTATTTTCTTGCATCTAGTAAGGAATCATCTGTTTTTTTTCTGAGGCATGCAAGGAAGTGCCTTCATTCTCTAGATTTCTATAAAAAGTAGACATTTGGAAACAAGACAGATAGGAGGCTGATGACAGATGTCAGTTAAAGAGTTTTCAGATAGCTTTTATTTATTTATTTTTAATTTTTATTTACTTATTTTTAAAGGATTTTATATATTGGAGAGAGAAAGAATGCATGAACAAGGGGGTGGGGACAGAGGGAGAGGGAGAAGCAAGCTCCCCACTGAGCCTGACATGGGGCTCAGTCCCAGGACCCTGGGCTCATGACCTGAGCCAAAGGCTGACTGAACCACCCAGGCACCCAAGAGTTTCAGGCATCTTAGTGGTCTTCTAATTCATGAACCTTCTCTTCAGATCGTATAAATCTTTCGCCTCATAAAATAGGAAACAAAATTAAATCACTTATTTGACCCCAATGTATTTTCACTTATCCTGCAAAAGATGTAACCCTCAAGCCTTTAAAGATGCCTGAAAACCTTATACATCAGGAAAGAAGAATAGTTTAAGAAGAAAAGAATTTTTTTTAAAAGATTTTATTTATTTGACAGAGAAACATAGCGAGAGAGGGAACACAGCAGGGGCAGTGGGAGTGGGAGAAGCAGGCTTCCCACTGAGCAGGGAGCCCAATGCGGGGCTCAATCCCAGGACCCCCGGACCATGACCTGAGCTGAAGGCAGATGCTCAAGGACTGAGGCATCCGGGCACCTCAAGATGAAAAGAATTTTAATGCCAAGGAACCTGGTTGGTTTTAGAAGTGTTTATTTACACTTTTGGGGTTTTTTAAAAAGCCTTTATTTTTAAGTAATTTCTACACCCAGTTTCGGCTCAAACGCATGACCCGGGGATTGAGAGTCGCGGGCTCTGCGGCCGGAGCCAGCGGGCGCCCCTGTTACGGTTCTGTGCATTACGCCGCGCCACGCCCTTTCCCACCTCATGCCTTCTTCTTTCCTGAACAGGATGGTAATTGCCTTCGGCCATTTTACCTCCCATGCCATTTTTCAGAAATACAATCACTAAGGCTTCCAAGGGAAGCTTGGTCTTATTTGACGAAAGAAGTGACCTGCTGAAGTGGCTGCGTGCGAGGAAAGACTTTGGAGGAAACGCACATTCATCAGCGTTCTTTGGAGAAATACTAGCACCTTCTTGTTTCCTGTTTAGACTTAGTGGGTTACCAACACGGGGCCTGTATTCCTTGTTTCCACGCCAACACTTCTCTTGTCTCATATTTTCTACACCGCGGCGTCTCCTAACCCGAGAGAACTGAGCAAAACGTAACTTGGAGGATATCTGTTGAAGTTGGCAAATCCAAGTCACCAAGAATTGACTCCATATATTATTTACTAAAAGTCAAATTTGAAAGTACCCATGTTCTCAAAAACTTACAGAAAGCAAAAAAGCAGTGGCTTCTTCAGAATCTTTTTAAACTTTTTAATTATAGAATATTGAACTATGAGGGGCGCCTGGGTGGCTCAGTGGGTTAAAGCCTCTGCCCTCGGCTCAGGTCATGATCCCAAGGTCCCGGGGTCCCAGGATTGAGTCCCGCATCGGGCTCTCTGCTCCATGGGGAGCCTGTTTCCTCCTCTCTCTCTGCCTGCCTTTCTGCCTACTTGTGATCTCTGTCTGTCAAATAAATAAAATCTTTTTTTAACAAAAGGAATTTTGAACTATGTTAATGTTTTGCTACTCGGTTAACTAAAGACCAAGTTTGTTCTAGGAATGGATAATATAAAGCAATGCCTGGACCAGGGTATTTTGGAGAAAAACTTGATTTTAGGTGGTACAACTTCCTGTGTAAGTTAGTAGTAACAAAAACATTATTTTATGTTCATTTGGTACAAATACATAATGTAAGATAGAGTTAATGTTATTAACTAACATGAATTTCATATTTGCCTCTTTTTCATATTTTAACTTTGTACTGTGCTATACCATAGTTATATTTTAGGGTCCTCAGAAAAGCAAATTGTGTCAGAAGATAAAGAACTTTTTAATCTCGAAAGCAGAGTTGAAATAGAAAAGTCTCTAAAGCAGGTAATTCTGTTCTGTACTTTTTTTCTATCTTTGTATGAACAACTTCCTGTTAGTGAGCAGGCGCTCCTGCAAAGACAACCCTCGGAGTGGCGTCTGGTTTGGTCTTAGTACTTTCCTGGTAAGAGAGCGCCTGTTTTATTTCAGGCGTTAATAAAGTTGATTTTGGGGGTTAGCCAAACTTACGCTAAAGCTTTATCAAAAAAATTGTAAGGCGTTTCATGTCTCAATCAAAACCATATAGATCCAGAAACTAGGAAACTATATTTCATTTGATTCAGTTCTCCTGGTCTAAACAGTCTGCAAGTGTTTTTGAATGTTAACGTCGTCCCAATGCAGACAGGCAAGGTACCGAGGAGCGGACAGAAGCTCAGTTAGAGGCTGAGAGCGATGCCTTATTTACATAAAATTCAGAGTATGCCTCTAAACACTTTCATGTATAATGCGTAACTTATTTTTGTTGTTAACTTATTTTTCTTTTATTTTTACAAAATTTGAGTATAGTTGGCACACAATATTACTTTAGTTTCAGGTGTACAACTTAAGTGTTTTGACAAGTTGATACATTATGCTTTGTTCACCACAAGTATAGCTACTGTCTGTCCTATTACGTCACTATTACAATATCGTTGACTGGAGTCCTTATACTCTTCCTGCCATGGCTTACTCATTCCATAACTGGAGGCCTTCACCCATTTTGCCCAACACCCCCCCCCTCCCCTCTGGGAACCGCCAGTTCATTCTCTGTACTTATAAGTCTAATTCTGCTCTTTGTTTATTTATTCGTATTTTTAGATTCCATTTATGAGTGGAGTCACTAATATTTGTCTTTTTCAGCCTGACTTATTTCACTTAGCCTGATCGCCTGTAGGTCCATCCATGTTGTCTCAAGTGGCATGATCTCAGCCTTTCCGATGGGAGTATAATATTCCACTGTAAATTCGTGTGTGTGTGTGTGTGTGTATAGAAATGCATAACTTTTCATAAATTTTGTTAATGATATGTATTTTAATCAGGTGTGATTTTAATCATCTATGTGTATCTGAAAATATTTTTTTAATTCAATAGATGGAAGATGTTTTGAAAGCCTTACAAACGAAGCTGTGGGAGGTTGAATCAAAATTGTCCTTCACCAGTTGCAAAAGCTGAAATCGTCTAAGTGCCCCCACTCTGGACTCCCTGCTGATGGACACTTCTTTCATATGTAGCAATTCTGGTTATCATTTCATTTCACCTAGAATGGAAGGAGTTCTAAAGGGCTGTATGTATATTCTCTTGTACTGATCAAGTGAGAAGAATTGTGGTACAACTTTACAATATAATAAATGGTAAAGAGATGGTTATTTCCTGAAGTTGAATTTTAAAGCCATTTTATGATACTTGCTGAAACTGGAATTGAGTAGCTTTTGTGTTGATAAGAAACTGCCATGATCTTCTGAACTCCTCTCTCTGTACTGAGTTCATTATTCATTTCCTTTAAAAAAATTTTCATTCACCTTTAATGCTTTGGGAAATATTTAATATTGAATGGCACGAAAATCTTAGAGGTTTTTCCTCCCACTGTGTCACTGACTGTCTCTGAAAATGGATGCGTAAAGCTCTCTGAAGAAACCGGTCAGTTGAATCACTTGTCAGAACTGTTTGAAAACTTGCACAGGAGCCGAACAGCATAGAGTCTCATGGTAGTAGAATTCCTCTGGGTCTGTTTGTTTACTACTATATGCCCCCCAAAATCTGGAATAGTATTTGCCAAAGAGACCAGTAGTCATTCTCTGAGGGTGGGGTTCTGGGGAATTTTCAATATTCTGTAATGGGGACTTAGAGTAAGCCTGTGCTATCTTTAAAATCAGGAGGAGACTAAAGATGAAAACAAAGTATTTTAAGATTGATTGCAACAAAACTGAGTTGTGGTATATAATTGAATTCAGAAATCCTGATGCCATGAAAGCCTGCTCAGGACTGTACAGGTAACCCAGATTTCTCCAGGCGCCTTTCTGGTTTTGGGTCCCGATGAGGCCGCACAACATCAGTACTCAGTATGTATGAGGAATTCAGCTCAGTTTCTGCTCAGGAGTTCCCTAATTATTTCTGAGAATACTTAAAGGTATCCCAACAAAGGACTGACTGGCTCATTTACAGTTACTACGTTTGATAGATCGGCAGCAAGGCCTGGTCATTAGAGATTAGGGAGCCCCCCGGTCTTGTCTCATGCAGACCTGCGACCAGGTAGAATGTGGTAGTGAGACAGCGCATACTTGTCCCTGCTGGCAACAACACAGTCGTCTCGCCTCGGTCAGCTCGAGGCAGTCCCCAGTGTCTGTCCCCTCGGGTGCTTCAGGGCAGCTTGCACGCGAGTTCATTCGGAGCAGGTGGGCGAGTGCGGTAACAGCAGGAATTCCTCCAACTTCCTGGTTGTGCGGCGGCAGCAGACTGGCGGTCACGTTCAGGGCTGTTCCAAAGACAGGTGGTTTGGCTCCCTAAGTCCTTTACTCTGCTCCTACTGGGGCAGGATTTCGAGTCAATCCACGCATCTTGAAAACTGCTCATTTCACCAGTGAAAAATCATTTCTAAGATCCAAAGTGCCGACTGAGCATCTGTTGTGGATCAGAGATGAGCCCAGCTCAGGTGCTCTGGCTGCCTCTGGTGTGGGACTTGGATTAGCCACAGTTGCCTTTGCTGTCAGGCTGTCCTTCAGGTGAAGCTAACGGAACACTCCTGGGTGCAGATGGGAAGCTCACACGCTTGTATCACATGCTCTGCACTGAAGCCCCCGGAAGGAGATCCCAGGAGACAGTTACATTTCGTAAGGCGGAGTCTGCGTCTTTGGCCTCTGCCCGTGATGTCACTGAGGGATGTTCTCGTCCCTGCCAGAGAGCTGCTCAGGTTCCCGGACCGCTCACCTCGAGGCCTCCGGGCGGGAATTGGCCTCTCTGCGTGCTGCTCTGTGACACCTGCAAGAGGACGGGGTCCCCCCCCCCCAGTTCTGGGCCAGCCTTTCCTCTTTCCCCAAAGGCTGGGAAGCCTGGCTTTCCTGGCTTTAGCCTGAGATCTCAGAACGCTGCTGTGAAAAGGCATCCTGTGTATCCACGTCCTGTCACCGACAAGACTCGAGGCGATGGGTTCTTGTTTCTGTTCCTTGTAACTGAAAAACAGTGTGCTCTCGTTGCTGCTTGCCAAGTTCTGATGAAGCACGGCTTGTGGGCAGGAATGCGGTTGCTGAAGCAAGACACGGACATTCCGGCCCAAGTTGCAAAAGACTCAAGAGTCTTCAGGCAGAGCTACCCAGAAATTGTCCTGTCAGCCATCCCCGTAAAGGGGCACTCCCCTGTTCTTTAGGGAGAAGCTCTGGAAGCTGATACCAGGACCTATTACATGGCCTTTCTAGATTCTTCTAACCACGTCTGCATAGAACATTATAGTTTCATCCGAGTGTGGGTTCTGTCCTCAGCAAATGCTCTCATCGTGTTTGTGAATTTCCAAGCCAGAGAGCCTACTGCGGTCATTGCTCTGTGTGGCACCCGCGCCAGGATGGAATGCGCCCTGTCTGGATGGTTCTAGTCAAGCTCTGGACATGTAAAATGGGCAGCATCAGGAGAAGGCCTCCTTGCAGAATTGGGTCTACGCATTTAGTGGGAAATTCTTGAACAAAGAAGCTGTGAGCGAGACTTCCCTCAGCTTGTGTTTGAGGGATGGTCTCACAGGTAGCAGAAATCCTGGGTCAGGATCCCAGTCGAAATGCTTTCTTCATCCATGTGACCTTGAGCAAATTATCTAATCGTTTTGAGCCTTTGTTTCCTTGTCTATAAAATGAGGCTATAATAACCTTCCCCTGAATCACAGATTATCAAATTAGGTAATGCTTATGAGAGTGCTTTGAAAACAGTAAAGCATCACAAAAATGAAATGACAGTGATTTGTAGCCTTGTTTAGAATAGAGTTGATCTGATTCCTTCCAACGTAGTATCCCCTTAAGATTCTAGGAGTGTAAAGGGAGAAATCTGAAACACCATAATAAAAAAATATATATTACAATTTACTTCTTTCTCCAGTTACAAATACAACATATGAACATTGCAGAAATTTTGAAAAAATAGAGGAATGGCACAAAGAAGAAAAGCACATAATCTCACAACTAAAAGAATTATGATTCACTTTTCGGGGTATATCTTTATAGTCATTTTTATATGCAAATTTGGAACCATACCAAACATACTGTTTTCACCTAAACTACTTCATAACTACGTTTCTGCATTATTAAATACCTGATTTTTAGTGAACACTTATTTTTAAGGAAACATTTATTTTAAAACCTGTTCAAGTGCAATCATACGGTTTGAAATTCACACTTTCAGTGGTTTAACAACTGAGTTTAGTTGTCGAATAAGAGGGAAGGTGTGAGCGAAATCTTAAACCAGTTACCTCCGTCTGGCTCCAGGGCACGCAGGATCTGAGAGCCAGCTGTTAAATTGTCAGGAATTTTGTGAGTTGGTTGTTAAACTGTTGGTAGCTTTGTATTGGCCGTGGCTGGGAGTGTTTATACCAGAAAAATCAGCACGTGCTAAATGCCCGCTTCACCCCGTCACCAGCTGGTTTCCCAGGACATTACTGTGTATTTTGAATCTCCTTCCATATTGTTTGTCTTAAAGTTTAAGGGAAGGAAAATGAATTCTCCTTTTGTCACCCAGAAGATTCCCGTCCTAATGTCTTTTCATTTAATAAATCTAAATTGAAACACTGTATCTTAAGACTTTAGTGATTACAGCCACATTCTTTTTTTTTGTCTTTTTTAAAGATTTTATTTATTTGACAGAAATCACAAGTAGGCAGAGAGGCAGGGGGAGGGGGAAGCAGGCTCCCCGCTGAGCAGAGAGCCTGATGCGGGGCTCATCCCAGGACCCTGAGCTCATGACCTGAGCTGAAGGCAGAGGCTTAACCCACCTAGCCACCCAGGTGCCCCTACAGCAACATTCTTCGCTGCCTGGAGAAAAAGCCCAGATACCTGAAAGCTAATGACTTAAAATTTTGTATAAGTAGTCAATGTTATGTATATATATCTGTATATCTCTTTTTGTTCTTCCTGAATAAATAGTGGGCGGTTGCACGCCTGTGAAGCAGCAGACACGCATTTGCAATTGCTTTGAACTAAGGGAAGATCATTTACTCTTTGATCTAACCCAGACTTGTTTGGGTACTGATCATTAATTTTGTTTAATAAGAGCTGAGTTCCATCTATCTGGCAGGGGTTTATCTAGGCAGGTGATCACAGCGGCAGGCAGTCAGGTCAATCTATGTAATTGTAGTCTCTTCAGAATGTGTATACTTGTCTAAATGCTTGTGATAATTAGACGGCAACGGGAAAGGAGAGGTTGGAGGGGTGACGTCCCACCTGTGATTTGAACTAGAACTGGCCTCATTTCGTTCAAGTTAGCTCCGATCGACTTCTGCTAGCTGGACAAAATTAAAGTAAGCCTAACTTTTCCCCCCTAAACAATTAGCATCATGGTTTCAGATATCCTCCATCGGCCTTTAAGGCAGAGAGGGACAAAGTGCCCTCAAGGGCCCTTCCAGCCTCCTAGCTCATGGGAGCTGAGAAAGGAAATGAGAGAGAGTTCTAAGGGGGGCAGTGAGAATCCCTGAGAGAACTTGAGTTCTCTCCCCCACACACGTCGTCACATTCACGAGTCTCCCGCTGACCGCCGTGGGACTCCCACCCCCACTTACCAGGAGCTGTGGGCTTAGAATCCTGGAGGCTTCCCCAGAGCAACAGGAATTCTGGAACAATTGGGTGTATATTTGGTTGAGTAACAATTCTCAAACCAAATGTAAGAGAAGGTCACCATTTTGAAGAGAAATGTTCTGAAACCTGCCAAGGATCTTCCCTGAAGGGAAGACAGCTGCTCCCCCACCCCCCCCAACTCGCTGCTTCCCCGGGGGGTGGGGGGGTGACTTCTGCTCCTTGGTAGCCAGCACACAAAGGATTGTTTCCTACATACCAAGCACTGTGCTGGGAGCTGGGAGCTCACCTGCTTCTCACAAAAGCCTCTTTCATAGGAATCCTCCCTCCCATTTTACAGGTGCGGAAACTGAGGCCCAGAGAAGTTAAGTCCCAGCCCGAATTCCCAGGGCTTGGCAGCGCGCTGCTGCCTCCTCGCTGTGGCCCAAGCTGCAGCCAGATGCCTCCTTGGCTCTTAGCAGTGAAAAACCTAAGGGGAGGTGAATCCCTTCCTGGAGTCTTAGCAGCCTTAGCCCCTAAAGGCCTTAGAAGTCAGGAACATCTCCCTTTTCTACAAAATGAAGCTAACTGAACCCTTGTGCGGTGACGTCCCTGCACATTCTTTGCCCCGGCGCTCAGGTCCCCGGCTGCCCTGGGGCGAGCGCTCCCTCTCCCGCCGCCTCCTGGCTCCCAGCTCCCGCCCACCCCCTCCTTTGTGTCGTTTCTCTGCTTTACTGCGCGTACCCCTCTGCCCCCCACATCAGATTTTACGTTTGTCCGTCCCTCCATCGTCTTTCTGTCGCACGGTCATCCTCACAGTCCTGTGGCCTCCGCCGGAAGGGACGCGGCCGCTGGGCAGGTGCTCTGAGCACCCCGCGGGGCGCCGATCGCTGCGACGCCCAGCCGCTTCCTCACGCCTCCAGCCCCGGACTCCGCGCTAGGGGGTCCGTCTGGAGACGGGCAGCCTCCTGCGGCCCAGCCAGCTCTCGGAACCACCGTCCTGCCCCTAACCGTGCTCGCTGGCGACAAGCCTTTTGGTCGCCCATGGCAAACATTTTGCCGAAACCCCTCTCTTGAGGGCTGCCAGTCAGTGTTTCCCACCAAGTGTTCCTGTTGGTCTGAAATCCCCAAAACTTACAATTTAAAATCCCCCCCTCCCCCACCTTGGGGCCCCTGGGTGGTTCAGGTGATTAAGGGTCTGCCTTGGCTCAGGTCAGGATCTCCAGGCCCTGGGATCGAGCCCCTCCTCAGGCTCCCAACTCAGCGGGAGTCTGCTTCCCTCTCCCTCGGCCTCTCCCCGTGCTGTGATCTCTCTGTCTCTCTGTGCTCTCTGTGTCTCTCAAATGAACAAATAAAATCTTAAAAAAAAAAAAATCACCCTCCCCTTTAGAATTCTCTTTTTCAGTTGTCCGTGTTTCTTAGCCGCGCGGGATGAAACAAAGCTGAAATGCCACAGGGCTGGGGAACTGCTTCCCGATAGGCCAGGGAAATCGCCACACAGCAAGTGGGGGTCTTGTGGCCAACGTGGCTGATCGCTGCCGCTCATCTTTGACAGGGTATGGAGACTTCATGATGACCTTGCTTCTGTGCACGTTTGCAAGTTTTTGTCAAACCCAAACACCAGGGTGCTCTCACGCTCCAGCTTTATGGGCATCTGAGCCTCGGATGGCTTCCAGTCTCTCTCTCCCATTTTTCATACCTGGGACTCTAAGCTTTTGCCAGTCAGAACACTCTTATGCCTCACATATGCCGTTTAAAAAATATATACAGTTTTGGGTTGCCTGGATGGCTCCGTTGGTTGGATGTCTTATTTCAGCTCACGTCATGATCTTGGGGTTCTGGGATCGAGTCCAGCGTCCAGCTCCCTGCTCAGCAGGGAGTCTGCTTCTCCCTCTGCCTCTCTCTGCCCCTCTGCTAATGATGCGCGCGCTCTCTCTCTCAGATAAATAAAATATTAAAACACACACACACACACACACAGAGTTTTTACTTGTCCTTCAAGGTCCTGCTGAGATGTTACTTCCTCCAGGAAGCCCTTCTTGGTTTCTTTTAGAAGTAATTTCTCCCACTTCATCATTCCTAAATTACTTAAGGATGTTTTCTTGCCTCCTTTGATTTCAACTAGAGTTATGTGTGTAACTTTCCTGCAAGACTAACTTCTTTTTTTTTGCCCCCAGAGGCCCAGCACGTTGTCAGGTCTTGTATGCTGAAGGTAATTAATACTTACCTGTTAAATGTAGAGAGAATTTTCATCCCCTGTCTACTTTGTACAGTTGTGATGGTAAATTGAAAAAATCTGAAAAGATGAGAAAAATGTTTATGCCAAAGCAAGCTAAATTGCTTTCAATATTTCAGAAGTGACGTATGAGAATAAAAACAAACTGGGCGCCTGGGTGGCTCAGTCCATTAAGCGTGTGCCTTCCACTGGGACCCCCATCCAGGGATACTGGGATCCAGCCTGTGCTCTGTGCTCAGTGGGGAGTTTGCTTCCCCCCTCCCTCTGCCCCTCCCCCTGCTTGTGCTCTCGCTCTCTCCTTCTCAAATAAATAAAGTCTCTAAAAAAAAAAAAAAGAAAAAAGAATAAAAAGAAACTATCCCAAAATGCAGTGCTGGTGTGGGGTTGGAACTCCCCGTTAACCATGTAAATAAGAATTCAAGGGGAAATTAGCAAATTGATCTCATTTACATGTGTAATTACCCACCTGTGATCATTCTCCTGCCTTACCTATTCCCTCTTTCTCCTCCCACATCAAAGTTAAAAATACTTTGTATCAAACATTTTCTCCCTAACCTAATACAATGAATTCCTGGAACCCTGTCTGTGCAAAGACCACCCTGCTCCTGAAACAAAATGGGGGACTCAGGGTGCCCCCCCCACATCCCGCCCTGGGGTGCAAGCTGTGCGGGTGGGGAGTCCCGCTCATAGATCGCAAGTCGCCTTCAAACGTGCGGCTCCCGAGAGAAGACTTGGACATTGGTGGCACTGGAAACATCCTGCCGGGGATGTTCGGAGATCGGGAAAGCCCGGAAGGAAAACCTTGGCTTTTAATCCTGTGAACATCCAACAGGCATGGTCCTAGGCCACCCTGAAAGAGCTGCTTTCTCTGATAAGATAGGAGGGTGCTGGGGAGTGGGCTTTGCCTCAGGACACCCTTTTCTGGGGGCGGGGATCGGGGAAGATAACCAGGGAACTGGGGTAGACAGGCCGTTGAGGTTGCAGAGGCCGAAGACAAGTGGTTGTCCTGGTGTGCTGGTGTCTGGGGCGGCAGGGAGTTGGGACTCCGGGGGAGTGCTCTCCGGGGGCCTGTGGTCCCTGCAGCGGAGTCCGATGGTGCGGGCCTGGCCCACCTGAGGGCAGGGGCTTTCTCTCCAGCCCCTGGAGACTCACAGCGGCGGCATTGCTGGGGAGCTCATTAGTCTGCTGGGCCCCAGAACCCAAGTTCAGCAAGACACCGCCACTACCCTCTGGCCCGGGGAGACCCCCGTGCACGCTGGGATGGGGGATGTGTTGGTTTAGAGTGAATAAAACACCTCATTAGTGGTATTTTGTCACGATTATTAAGTTCTCTGAATCCCAGAGCTGTGTTCGCTGGGCCTCCAGACACCCTGTTGAGAGTAGGTTCCTAGGACTGTCCTATTGGAGCTGGATGGATTTTCCCCTAATCTGACCACAAGGGGCCGCATTTCACCAAATAAATACTCCTCCTGTCTGGCCCGCAGGCCCGCGGGGGCTGAGCGGCTGCAGGAGGGTTTCCCCAGGTGGGTTCCCTCATCTCGACCTGGAGTCTAATCCCTTTCCTAACGGAGCCCCTTAATTAAAATCACATTCAAGACCCCCCACCCCACCCCCGTGAACCCCCACCAGATTGCCACCAGCTTCGGTTACTCAGTCTTCATTCCTGAAATTGTCTACACCTACACTCACAGGAGCATTTTCCCCAGGAGACCGAAGTTTTACACTGAGAAGTTAATTATGTTTTCTCTTACAGTCACTTCTGGAGTTTCCATGACTCAGGTTCATTACTAAACCCCCTCCCCCGATGTTGTCTCAGTCCTTAAATGGGGGTTTCCCAGAGCCCTTTGGAATTGTCAAGTGAGAGGAGTCGGCCTTCCTGAAAAAGCACGCTTCTGGTCACTGGGCTAGATCTGACTCACAGGACTTCCCAGGAATCTCAGCCTGTATCAATGCCATCCGTTGCTCCGGAAACAAGAACGGATGCTATTATCTTTTTACGGGATGAGGCATCCAAAGCGTTTCATTCAGATTCATACGTTTTCCAAGACCTTAAAGTAAATTCGGAAATCCCATTTAAGTCAGACCTGAAACGAGCGTTTTTAGGCACGTGTGTGTATATACTCGAGCATTCAATTATTTTACCCCACAGAAGGTAGCAAAGGGGTGCCGCAAGCGCACCCCAGACTGGGCAGCCTAGAGCCTGGAGGTCTGGGTCCAGCTATCAGAGCAAGCCTTGTCCTGGCTTCCCGTCTCCTAGCCTTGGTTTCCTCACCCATCTAACGAGGAGGCTGGCCTAGAATGATTGGTAAGGTTCTTGCTTTCATTGATCTAGTAAAAGCAATCAGAAGTGTTTTGTTGTTCTAACTAAGCATCGACTTGAAAAGGCAAGCAGGGTCCATGCCTGGTGGCGCACACTAAGCCTCCGGAATCAGACAGACATTGGCAATGACTCCCCCTTTTGGAGAACCAAGACCACGATGGAAGCGCTGCCCCCCTTTGCCGAGACTGCTGCTTAGTCCGACGTAGGTGGCTGGCAGGTGGCGCGTCTTGAAGATATTCTTGAATCAGCTCGTAGAATTCTGAATAGAATTAACACATGGCACGTGAACACTTCATTTAACAGCAGCATCTCTGGTCACCACCATTTCATTAAGAAGATTCATCTTTTTTTTTTTTTAAATCAGGCTCCTTGCCCAACGTGGAGCTCAACGAAGGGCTTGAGCTCACGGCCCTGAGATCAAGACCTGAGCCGAGACCATGAATCAGACACTCAACCAACTGAGGCCCCTAGGTGCTCCAAAAATATTAATCTTTAAAATACACGAGTGATTCCTTTTGTCGTTGCTTGAGTTGCTTTGCAGGGAAAAGACGTATGCCCTACTGGAGTCATTTTCCTTGGGCCTGTTCTCCTGTCTCCCCTCCGACCCCCATTACTGGATCCCCTTCGCCAAGCCAGAGCCAACCAGAACCAAAATTAGTCAGGGCTGGATATCAGCCACAGAGCAAGCCCAGCAGAAAACCCCGCGATGCCAGCCCACCCCGCAGTTTCCAAGGCAACCCCTGCCGTCTCTCTCCCCAGGCTGGAGGGGAGCCTTCCAGAGTGTACCCAGATGAGGCTCTGGAGAGAACCAGCGCAGGGCCAGACAATCCATGGACTTGGACTCTGGTTCCAGTCCTGTTTTTGATTTTCCTCTGGAAGGAGAAGGCTGACTCACATTTATTTGCTCCAGTTCTGGAAGGAGGACTTGAATTTGAATTGAACTGTTTCGGGGGGAGCCGCCGAGAACAGATTTAAAAATATACACAGACCACTGGTCTGAGAATCCCTAGATGACCTTCCAACAGCGAGGCAGTAACAGAAGCAGGAAAAAGAAATAATTTTTGTCCCTACTTGGGGGGAAGGAAGAGTGGGGAGCCAAGACATGGAGAAAGGGCTGGCGATGGCCCCCAACCAGAGCAGCTCCTGTCTTGTACCATTTTTCCCATCGGTGAATCTGTATGATGCATTGTCCAAACCAGGGCACGTTAGAGAGGGACAGGGGGAGATTTCGCAATGAAGCCGGGATGACAGACGTAAACCATTCGAGGCAAGCCAGCGCACGTCACCCTACTTTGTGTGCTGCGTGGTTAGAAGTCCTTGGAAACGCAGATCCCTCCAGCCCGTGGAGATGGAAACTCACCAGTCTCCAGAGATAGAGAGTCCTGGTCATCTGATGAGATCAGTCTGGTGGGAGCAGAATAGGGGAGCCGAGAAACGTCCGAGGGCTTGGACGGCGGCCTTTTGGGGAAAGGGGACAGGGAGTCAAACGGAAGTGAACAAAAAGGACATTGAGGTGGGATCCGAGGGAGCACAATTTGGGGTGGCCTCGGTCAGCAGTTTGGTGACTTTGTCCAGTAAAGAGTATAGTAATTATGATTTATGTTTGAACAGAAATACGTAACATTTCTGGGAAGAAAAATAATCCCAACACAATACATATGAAAACAATGTGGTTTATGATTTGTCCTGTTTTCCTAAAGAAATTCACTAACGGTAGACATCACTAAGCTTATGAAATATGCTTATTATTACCCTCAGAAAGGTAAACTGAGTTTACCATACATAGCAAGCTAATGATAGGAGAAAATAAACTGAAATATTTTTATAATATTAAATATACTTACCTCGGGTGAGAGCGTGCATGTTTGTTCTTTAATCAGATGAGCTTTCCTGATGAGATCATCTTAAAGCTTTAAAAGGGGTGTTTTAGGGGTGCCTGGGGGTGGCTCAGTTGGTTAAGGGCCCGAGTCTTGGTTTCAGCTCAGGTTTTGATCACAAGGTCTTGAGTTCAAGCACCATACTGGGCTCCAGGCTGGGCATAAGCCTACTTAAAAAAAAAAAAAGAAAATGATTTCAACATGAATTTGGGGAGTGACAGAACTTTCGGTCTGTTGCAAAGTACTCAAGAAATGTACTTCTGCTGTAGAAAAATTAGCAGATGCGGGTAAATGAAATGAAGACAATAAAGTCATCTTTAATCCAAGCATTATTCCGATTTTAGTATGTATCCTTGCACAGCATTTGTTATGCATTTTATTTATAGCTATAATTATTTAAACAATAGCCATAATAATAATAATGATCATATTATGAACAGTTTTCCATATCAGCAAATGTACTTTATAGACCATTGTTTTAAAGACTATATAATATTTCACAGTATTAAATCGTTCATTTACCCAAATTCTTGGCGTTAGGTATGAGGCTGTGTCCAGACTTTCTGTATGACAAACAACAGGGTATGGAACATCTTCTGGTTTCCTAAAGAAATTCACTAATGTCACAGAATGTCTCTGTGCACATAAAATGAGTGACTCTGGAACGAATGACTTCAGTGGGCGGTGAGAGACCCGTTAACTCTGGGCTCTGTGTACGATCTGACTGTGGAATGCACACGTCACAAAAACAGGGAGGGACATGGGTTCTCGCTCCCGCCCAGGCGCATAACCTGAGTGCATACCTTCATCTCTCGGTGTCAGGGTTCCGCTTTGTAACAGCACAAAGATTAGACCTTATCAATGCACCTGTTTCTTGAACTGGGTTACTGTAAGGATTTGATCCAGCAAGTGCATGTTTAAAACCATTTTAAGTCATAAAGGGGTACCTGGGTGGCTCAGCCAGGTAAGTGTCTGCCTTTGGCTCAGGTCATGATCCCAGCGTCCTGGGGTCGAGCCCCACGCTGGGTTCCCGGCTCAGCGGGGAGCCTGCTTCTCCCTCTCCCTCTGCCCCTCCTCCCGGCTTGTGTGCTCTGTCAAATAAGTAAATAAAATCTTGAAAAAAAATTATAAAGCAGTTTATTTATAGGGATTTATTATTTTCTTTTCAAAATGTTATTTTAAAAAAATCTATTTACATCGACTTAAACTATTTCCAATTCTCTAGGAAAACTGATTTTTATGAACCAACCGACAAGCATTGCAAAATGTAGAAGCTGCAGCGCCTGAATGACCGCTTCCAGGGAGAAGCTACTAGAAACTCAGGCTAATCAGACACCTGCCTGCCCGCATTCCAGATAATGATCGTGAACCAGATGCAGAGGGAGCACGGGCTTTGGGAAGAAGTAACCTTTGGTGCACCATGTGGGGTTGGGGCGGCGATGGGGAGCGGAGGCGTGAGTAGCTCCAGACTCCCTCGCTGCCTCCCCCTCCCGTCAGCCCGGAGACGGCTCTGAAACTGGAGAGTGGTTTGGGGCTGATCCTGTCCAGCCTGAGAGAGACAGAGGCCAGCCTGCTGTCAGAGATAAGAGCGGCTGTTGGAAGGGAAGTCTGGGGGGAATATTTTAATAAAGAATTCTGGGAATTCCAGCTCCAGTTAGAGAGGGCCCCTCGGGGGCAAGTCGGGAGCATGAATGGAAATTTGCAGCCTCAATTAACCCCAAAGAGGCGATACTACGGCTGGAAACCAGGTATGCCTCCCACATCCCAGCCATTCACCCAGGGGATGGAAAATTCCAATCAGCAACCATGAAAGAGCCCAGAACCTTCCCTCCCTCCGACCCTCCCCCGCAGGCCATGGGTGCACAACACCGGTGGGGGTGGTTGTGGTGGGGGCACCCTTCACACAGTGTTCTGTGAGCACCTCCTCCAAGGGCCTCTGCTAGGGGAAAGGGAGCACAGAGCACGTGCTCATCGCGCTCTCTGAACTGTTGAGCCAACAGTAGAGGCCACAGAGCGGGGGGTGGGGAGTGGTGTAGGGAGTATGGGGGGATAGGGGGGGGGGGGGGGGGGCGAGGGTCTCCCACCCAGCCCACCCACCAGGTAGCTTGCGGGAGTTCCGCCTTAATTCTCGGGGTCCCTAAAGAAAACAACGCTCACCCCCTCTCCCACAGGAAGACGTCTTGCGCTGGGAGAAAACGGGAAACGCCCCACCGTAAAGACAACATTTTCGAGTTCACTGAAAGGTGTGTTGTAAAGCGAACACATTTTTCTTCCCCGGAGATGACTCAAAAACAGGAGTTCCACGTAGCAGGCGGCCAACTGAATCAAGAGGGGAGCAGAGCGGGAAGCAGGTGTGCCGGGGCCAAGGGACAGGAGCACCCCATTCCGCTTGAGCGGAGATGGGCAAGTGCCAGGCTTCTAGAAGCCCTTTCTTTGCCTAACTCTAATAGCTCCACTGCAGTTATTTTAAGTTCTCCCAGCTGTTTTAAGTACGATATCTAATGCTGACCGAGTAAATGTAGCAGCACGCTTCCCCAGGTCTACAAACTCTACTGATGAGAACGGGTAAGGAGGGGAAGCGTACTGGTCCGACTGACTTTTATTTTAGTTGCAATTTAAGTGCAAAGAAAGGCTGGTAGTCCCTGATAAACAGAAAAGGCAAGGTTCTGCTGTGAACCATGAGCAGGAGAATACCAGCGCTTCTGAGATGTGTTAATCCCCCCGCACAGAGCTGGTCTCTGGTCTCCTGCCTTCAGTGGAGTTGGGGAAAAGCCTTTCTTTGGAGTAAATAGGTCACTTTTTGGGTGACTGTCCAAGATCAAGTTCCTGTCTTTGGTGACTTCATTTTTCCGTTGCTAACAAATCGTTAGGAGAGGGACAGATTTTATGTGGGTTCCTTCTCTTTACTGATAAGTTGGAGAAGAGATACACGGAAGCTCCAGGTGGCGGTGAGAGGTTAGAGGTCATGTTGGGAGCTGCCTCTACCTGGGCATCAGGTGCTTAAATGGGGTGGTTTCTGAAGGGGAGGTGGTAGTTAGGGACCTAAGGGTTTGCGGTCAGCTATCTTGAAGACAGGGAGTGTGGAAGAAAGGAAGAGATAGCGAGAGACGGGGAGAGGGAGAGAGAGAGACCGTGCACGAGAGAGAGAGAGATAGAGGGAGGGAAGGAGACTGTGAGCTGATGCAGCACCTTTAGGAGCCACAAAAATCATCCTAGAAAATTGTCCCTCAATGCAATTTTCATGCTGGTAGAAAGAGGCTCACTGAGAGTCCTTTGTCACCTCTTAAGGGACAGCCTTGGAGGAAACGGATTAAAACCCTTCTTTTCCCTTCTTGGTCTCATCCAGGGCTCTTAATTCAATGGGGTTTCCTCAACTGAGAAAGAAGTGTGAGGAAGGGGGTTGCCCAAGGGTTTGTGCCAGAGCGGCCCAGCCAAGAGAAGTGGGACATCTAGCGAGAGCTAAGACTTTACACCATCCAGTCAGCCTATGAGAAGCTCAGGCCTGCTTTCTGGAAGCTCTAAGGGCTCCTCTGGACCCCAGTGGGCCGGAGGAACCAGAGCTGGAGAGATGGGACAGGCGCTGTCCCGTGGGCCTTGGTGGGGGGCAGCCAGTGCAGGTGTGTACTCTGGGGACCTCTGAGAAGTAACTAGGGGGACAGCAGGAGAGACCTGAGGTCCTCCTAATGTGGGTGGATTTAGGGGTTTGCTATGGGACAGGGGAAGCTTGGTTGGTATAGAACATCTATATTGTTCAAAACAATTTTTTTTCCAAGTGTTTATTTTACAATTACGGGAAACAAACAAACAAACAAACCCAGTACAGATATTTTCATTTTGGAAAAAGAAAGTTGGGGGCAAGAATCAAGGCTTAACAAGGTTCAGATGTTGGGGGCTTGGTGGGACCTCTGCTGGTGGTCAGCTCCCAGGCTGGGCAGAAGGCAAGGGAGAGATGGTTGAGTTTGAAGTCAGAAGACAGGAGCTTTTGCTTCTGCCCTGCCTGCTCCTTGCTGTCAGGCAGCAGCTGTCGCCTGAGCCTCAGTGTTCCCCTCTGCAAAGTGGGGTGGTTGAGAGGTTTACGTGGCACCCGACAGAGTGGTTGAGAGGCTAAGAAAACTCTCCAGAAACACTGCTCTTTGTAAATTGCCACATAAAGGCAGCGCGCTGACCCACACGCCGGTGTGTTTTTCTCCCCGCTGAGGTTGGACTATTCGTCATTCTTCATTCATTCGTGTTTCCATTAACCGCCATCCCTACACAGTTAATTATGGCTTCTGGATAACGGAAACACAAATATTGTCAGTGAGCACCTGCTCAGCGTT
This sequence comes from Mustela nigripes, assembly GCF_022355385.1. NCBI lineage: Eukaryota > Metazoa > Chordata > Mammalia > Carnivora > Mustelidae > Mustela > Mustela nigripes. The sequence goes on along the minus strand of NC_081558.1, from coordinate 207,088,995 downwards.
TTACTGCATTTCTGCTGCCTTTCTCACTCTGAGCCCCTGTGTTCGAGTGTGGGCGACCAGGAGGCCCAGGCAGCGGGTCTGGGGGGCCTGGGACAGAGCTCCATGCAGGAAAAGACCCCCGCCCTCAGCCTTTCTCCCCTGGTCTACAAAATATCAGAGGATCCTGAACAGCTAGCTCCCTCATGGCCCCACGAGGCTGTGGTGAGGGGCCAGGGCGCCCTCCTGAACTTCAGGCATCCCCGTTGAAATACAAGATGGCAAGGCCATATCCACCATCCTTCTGTCTGCCAGCCAGCTTTGGAGTCTTTGTCTGCCAGGGAAGTTTAATGACAGCTATACAAGTGATTTCGGATTTGTTTGGGGGGTTTTCCAAAGCGAGAGGGGGGAAAGTAATTTTGTTTTTATAAAGATGAGGGAAATGCCCAGAAATCCTTTGCCAGCCCAGAGCTTTCTTCTTTTTCTCCTCCTCCTCTTCTTCTTCTTCTTTTTTTTTCATTCTATCTTCTTGATTCCTCTGACTTCCCAAGCCCCACGAGAGGCAAGTTTACAGTCCTGGACAAAGGGTGGTGTGTATCTTTTTTCTACAAGATAAATGGGAGAGGGGCAGGAAGCAAGAGAGACTCAGGGTTCAGAGATTTCTTCTAGAGAATTTGAAATCCTCCTGCTGGAGTAGCTGCCCTGGTCCATAGAAGAAGAAACATCCCACGTAGGGGAAGAAGTAGAGAGGACTCGCGGGGTCAGTGGGGACAAAACTGTTTTGGTCTTCCTGAGTGAGTTAGAGATACAGAAAACCTAGTTTATAATCTCCAACCTCATTCAGCCTGCACGGAGCAGAAGGGTAGAAGGATGGATGAAATTCTCACATGAGTTTTATTTCCCTTTGGCTTTGAACATACCGTGTATTTACCTATCCTTTGGTGTATGAACAGAACGTAAGTCCATGTATTTGATGAACAAGACTTTTTAAAAAAAAGATTTTATTTATTTATTAGAGCATGTGCACAAGCAAGGGGAGGGGCAGAGGGAGAAGGAGAAGCAGACTCCCCTGCTGACCAGGGAGCCTGATGCAGGGCTCCATCCCAGGACCCTGGGATCATGACCTGACCCAAAGGCAGATGCTTAACTGATTGAGCCACCCAGGCACCCCTGATTAACAGGGGTTTTTTTTGAGCACCTACTGCATATCTGCAGGGGGAACATGGAGGGGAGGTGCATCAAGCACAGGGTGGACAGTGGAAGGAGCATGAGTACCACCAACTCCATTTCCACCACCTTGTGACCATGACCAGATACTGTGCTGGACCCCAGTTCCTTTGTCTGGAAGATGGGGCAGGTACACCTATGGGAGAAACTAAACCACATGAGGCAATATATGTAAATATCATGGTTAAAGTGCTTTGGGTAGCAAGGAACACAACCCACTTTGGAAAAGTTTAACCAAGAAAGGGAGTGGGGTGATAGAAGGGGATTGAGGTCTCTTCTGGAATTTGCTGAAAGGTAAAGCAGGGGGGCTGCAGAGAGGGCAGGGACCCAGGCTGTTGTGGGGGTCTTGGCAGCAGGAGTATATTCAAGGTTCTGCTCCGGCTGCTGCTCTCGGTGACTCTCTTCATCCTCCCTCCGATGTGAAGGGTCTGCATGGCTCAGTTAGCAACAGCCTGGAGGACAGAGTCCCAGTCCAGGAGCTCGGGTAGGATGGGCAGCGGGTACCAGTCTTCGTCTGCTACCGCTGTCATGACAAAGTACCAGACTGGGTGGGGTACGCAACCGAACTCTATTCCTTCTCACAATTCTAGAGGCCTGGGATCAAGATGTTGGTAGATTTTTGGGTTTTGTTTTGTTTTGTTTTGTTTTCAAATTTAATAATTTTTTTGCTCTGTACATATATGGTCTCCTCTGGAATTGGAGTCCAGTATGCCAAAACTTTTTGTTTTTTATTTTTTATTTAAATTCAATGAGGCAACGTATAGTACATCATTAGTTTTTGATATAAGGCTCAGTGACTCATCAGCTGCATATAACACCCAGTGCTCGTCACATCACGGGCCTTCCTTGTTGACCATCACTGAGTTACCCCATCCACCCATGGACCTCTCTTTCTGCAACCCTCAATTTGTTTCCCGAGTCAGTTTTTTTCTGAGGACTCTCTCCGTGGCTTGTAGATGGCCGTCCTCTCCCTGTGTCTCCCCGTGGTCTTTTTTCTGTTGTGTCTGTGTCCTGATCTCCTCTTATGAGGACACCAGTCATATTGGATCAGGGCCCATGATAATGCCTTCATTCTGACTTAATGACCCCTTTAAAGACCCTTTGTCCAAATAGTCACATTCTGAGGTACTGGGGGTTAGGACTCCAATATGTGAACTTTTTATCATACACAATTCAGCCCATAACAATGCACTCCAGCAAAGAGGCTTGCTGGGCCCTGGGAGACGTGTCCAAAAGTGTATACTCAGTAACGCCCCTATCCCAGTGACCAGAATGTAGTAGGCTCTTTTCAAACGTCAGTTGTCTCCTCTCTTCTAGGCAAAACATGAGATATCTGTTATCAAAGGGCTCCTCCTCCTCTGGGGAGCCATGAAATCTTAAGTCATGGGAAGGACACAGACTTGGAACTCAGGGGTTCAGGTTCTCAGTCTGGGCTGTGCCACTGCTCACCAAGTGGGTACGAGATGTTATATTTCGAGTCAGTTCCTTGGGTGTAAAATAGGGAGGGTCAATAGAAGTAAGTGGACCCCATGATCCAAGGGCTCGTTGACTCCGAACCCTGCAGTGGTTAAGAGCAGGGTGCCAAAGTGAGGAGTAGTGACTGGTGTTGGCTAGAGTCACTGAAAAAATATTTGTGCTTGCTCAGAACTGGGTGTTTCCCATAATCTTAGTCTGGGTTAGAGCCAGCCATCCTCCACACTGGCTGACTTTTTTGGTCAAAAGGAACCCATCTCCTTTTCTTCCATGCTTCTCCCCCAACCCTTAAAACCAAACAAAGAAACTGCCCTTTGGAGCCAAAGCAGCACATGCTTTTGGGGGAAGTCTCAGAGAAAGTCAGTTTCTGTTTGTTCCCCTCAGTCATCATCCTGCCTGCCAGGCTCTAGCTGTGGCTGACACAGCTGGGATGTCTTAGTGCAGCTCCACATGGTGCCCTGGAAACTCTGAAGGCCAATTACTGGAAAGAACTTTCTGGAAAGGGTTTGCCAGGGTGCTGGCAATAAAGTGAGGGAGTTAGAATGGGAGTCAGACCAAGATAACCCCAGGAAGATCTCCTCAACTCTGTGTTCTGGAATGTTCCCACGAGGAGCCTGCCCTGGGTTCACTGTTTAATTGGATGACTCTTGGAGCTTTCACTTCACACAGAATCCCTTGCTGGAGTTTGAGATCTCAAGGGATTTCCTCCTCCCCTCTTCGCCTGCATCCAGAAATAACTGAGGATAAGGAAAAAGGGAAGGAGCGTGTTCTCCAGGAGCACATTAATGATAGAATCATACACAGGCCTATGAAACTGATGGTAAGGAGGTACAGACCAAACGCCCTGTGTCTCAGATCTCAATTTGGCCAGCTCTGAAGAATGACAGAGGGAGCCAGGGTCTGAGTGATGACCCCGTAACTCTTTCCAACAAATGATGGAAGAGCCTTCTGCTGATGGATGGCCAGCCTCACGAAAGGAAAAAACAGGAATAAGGAAGAAAACCTTCTCCACCCTGTTGCTCTCCCCAAGACCACCCACTCAAGCTATGCAGGGTAAGAAGACTTTCCTGACACTTGATGTGACAGAAGGGAGGTTGCACTGCAGGACACCGACAAGTTAACACTGCATATCAGCCGCTAGCCCGCTTTGTCTTTGGAAGTCCTTTGGCTAGCCCATCACCAGGAATTCTTCCCTGCCTTCCTCCTCACCACACTACAGCCCCCCTGCTCTTTGAGGAGACTTCTACAAAATTCCTTTTGTTACACAGAGAGAATTTTAGCTGTTCACCCCCTTCCCTGGACATCCGAGGAGCATCAGAGTGACCTGAGATCATCTGTCTCCTTGGAATTTCACCCTTTGGCATCTCAGAAGGACTACCAGGAGCTTTGCCCTTTTTCTGTCCTTTGTCTGGGCAGGTGGCTGGGAACAACCGTAGATCATTATTTTCCCACTGTGATGATTGATGCCACCTCCCATCAGAAGGCAGAAGTGCCTACAGTTAGTGTGGGTGTTTGGTAGAATCCTTTTTATTTACGGTAAGACCTTATCATAATGTGCTAAGTGGTCTTTCTGCATTTAACAGGGTAATGAGATCAATGGAGTGAGCCTGTAAGCTAAGTCAAGGGCCAATCAACCAATTATGATTTAAGTTTTGAGAATGGTGTGAATTATGGAGCAAACTTCATTCTTTTTCCAAATGGAATCCAGATTCCAACTCAACTGATTCAATAGTCCATTCTTTCCCCACTAATTTAAATTGCTTCCAAAGTATTTACTAGAAATGCACACTGACCTGGATGGTACAGGTTTTGGAACCTACGTCAGTTGATTATTTGTGCTGTACCAATAGCACACTTTGAAAATGATGATCATCTTAAGGTGTACTTTGGTATCTCTTGGAGCACATTCTTCCATTGCAACACCTTTTCTAACTTCTTCTGGCTTCACCTATGGGTTTTTGCCTCCCATTGATTTTTTTTTTTTTTTTGATCAGCCTTGTTGAGGTATAACTTAAGTGCAATAAAATTGGGGGGATTAAAGTTACTATACAATTTGAAGAGTTTTGACAAATAGGTACAGTCATGTGACTACCTTTAGTTATGATAAAGAATATTTTATTACTCCAAAACTTCCCTTGTGCCCTTTGGCAACCAATCCCCTGCTCACCTCGGGCCCCTGGCCTGCTCTTCTTCCTTCTGTCACTGTGGGGTTTTGTACTTTTCTGGCATTTTGTAGTAAAGGAATCCTACAGGTTGTCGTCTTCAGTCTCAGACTTTTTTTCACTTAACGTAATGCTTTTGGGATCACCCATGTCCATGTAGGAAGCCATGGCTGTTCCTCTTTCCTGCTGGTGATGACCATTGTGTGACTGTTGCACGTTGTTTCCCGTCCACTGCTGGAGGCACCTTTGGGCTGTCTCCTGCTTCTAACTGTTATGAATAGAAACCTTCAGGGGTCCCTGGGTGGCTCAGCCAGTTAGCGTAGGACTCCTGGTTTCGGCTCAGGTTCTGATCTCAGGGTCGTGAGATGAATGCAGAGCCTGCTTGATTCTTTCTTCATCTCCCTCTGCCTCTCCTCACTCGCTCTTTCTCTCTCTCTCAAACAAATAAGTAAATAAAATCTTAAAAAGAAATAAAAACAAACAAGCCCCTTCAGATTAACATTTGTATACAAATCTGTGGGTAGACCTATGGGCCTGGGAATTGGGTTAGGAATTTGGGTAAATTCCTAAGGTCTGGATTGCTGGGTCATTGTCATATGAGAAGCTTATGTTCACCTTTATAAGAAATGTTTGTATGTTCTGGTTTCTCTACATCCTCACCAGTACTTGCTATTATCAGATTTTTAATAGGTGTGTGGTGGTACCTTGTGGGCATTTGTGTTTGCATTTGTCTGAGGACAAATGGTGAAGACCTGTTCATGCACTCATCTGTCACCTGTATTATTTTTTGGTAAAATGTCTATTTAGGCTTTTTGATTTTTTTTAAAAGTTGTTTGTTTCCTTACTGATTCTTAGGAGTTCTTGATATATTCTAGATACAAGTCCCCTTGATCAATTAAGTGATTTTCAAATATGTAGCTTAACTGCTTCCACAGACCAAAACTTTTAAAAAAGATTTTATTTATTTATTTGACAAGGAGAGACAGAGTGAGAGAGGGAACACAAGCAGGGGGAGTGGAAAAGGAGAAGCAGGCTTCCCACTGAGCAGGAAGCCTGACTGCGGACCCAATCCCAGGACCCTGCAATCTTGAGCCGAAGACAGCCACTTAATGACTGAGCCACCCAGGCACCCCACAGATCAGAACTTTTAAATTTTAAAATTAATTTTAACTTTTAAAGCCCAATTTAACAACTTTATTTTCTTTGGTGTCCTAAGAATGCTTTGCTAACCCCAGACCCCAAAGATTTTCTGCTATGTTTTCTTCTTAAAAGTTTAAAGTTTTATATTTTTCATTTTGAGTTACCATCTATTTGAATTTTTTTTTTTTTTGTAGAAAGTAAGCAGTTTATACTGAAGTTATGATTTTGTTGTTGTGGTGTTTATGGACATCCAGTTTCTCCAGTGCCGTGTGTTGAAAAGGTCACCCTTCTTCCTTTGAATTGCTTTTGCTCTTTTGTAAAAAATCATTTGGTCATATTTGTGTGGGTCTATGTATAGTTCCTCTGTTTTGTTCTACTACTACCACACTGTCTTGGGGAGATGGATGAATGAATAGAGTTCACTCATTTGTTAGGCCTGAGCTCACACTTTTATTGGAATAATTCTCTTGAAACCTTACCAGGTAGAGCTGGCTTCTCCACATTTGCCTCTTTGCAACCCTGGTCCCTCTACTCAGGCCCACAGCCCGGTGAGCTTCAATTTTTTTTTCTTTTTTTTTTTTCTGAGAGAGAGAGAGTGAGAGAATAGAGGAGGGGAAGAGGGAGAGGGAGAGAGAGACTCTTCAGCAGTCTTCATCCTCAGCACGGAGTCCAACTCTGCCCTTGATCTCCTGACACTGAGATCAGGACCTGAGCTGAAATTATGAGCCCGATGGTTAACCAACAGAGGCACCAGGCACCCCAGCCCCTGTGAGCTTCTTGAGGTCAGGGATGGTGGCATTCCTTTATATCAGCCCAGTACAGGACCCGTCATACAGCAGTGTTCAGTGACATTTGTTGAATAAAATGACTAACCCTGGATGGGCTGAGTGTCGTCTAGATTCAAGAGGACAGACCAGAGGTTACCTTCAGAGGGAGGCTTTTTGTTCCAGGGGAGCTATCACAAATGAGGAATAGACAGACATTCTGCTGTGTTGCAGTGGTGAGAAGTATTTTTGCTTTTGTTGTAGGAGAGCCCAATTCAAGTCAATCAAGAAATATATTTATGGCTTATGACTTTTTTTTCAATCAAAATGAAATGGTTATATTAAATCCTGAGGGGAAAAATGATTTTTTAAAGTATTTATATTACTTATTTTATTCAATAAAATAATGTGGACGAGGAAATAGGCCCTGCTTTTCATCTCAAACATCCACATCCAGGTATATCTGAGAAGTGACAGTCTTTGGAAGACTTAGCCTCCTTCATCCTAGAGTGGATTGTGGCTCATATTGGGAAACCAGTGTCAAGCTGTTTCCTACCACTGTGAAGAGTTTTTCTAGTAAGCAATTGATTGTCAAGAGATCAACAAAGAAAATTTCTTTCAGCCTTCTGTGGGACATGGAAATGACTTGATAAGACCATTTTCACAATGGTGCTCTTTATAAAGAGATGTTGTCTGTGAAGTCTCTGAGTTATTGGAGGTTGACATGTGTTTCTCCTACAGGTGTCAGGGGTCAGGAAGGGTCAGCAACCCAGCCTGAGAATTCCCTGTCCTTCTCCGATGTTTCAGTCAACTCCAGGAGACAAGTGACAAGCCTGGAGGGGTTGGCTTGGAAACTCTAACTTCTCAAGGACTCCCTGTTTTTTCTTTCCACAAAAAGGGAAATCCTCAGGATCTAATGCATCGTGCTGGTGTACTGTCTTCCCTGATGGGGAACTGCTGTGAGTGATCACTTTGGAGGCACCACAGTGGTGTCACACCTATGGGAACTGGTCCTCTTACCTTCTTGGGTGTATCTCACCATCAGCCGACATTTTGCTTCTCCAGATAAAGCAGCACTCTTCTGAAATGTTGCTTGGATTATGATTGTATTTTCTTTGGTTGGTGAAGAATTTGAAGTCCCACTTTCATGATAACCACACCTAATGATCTACTTGAACTGGAAAGTGAATAGTTATATATTTGATTTTCAGAGCCATGAACTTATTTATGAAGGTTGTGAATAGGTAAGACCATAGTACTGACTTTGAAGAAAACCACAAATATAAAATTACTGTGGCTCCTCCAAAAACACTGAAAGCCAAATACAACCTTGACATTTAAGTGTGACTTTGAGATGTAGGTCCACATTTTAGCAGCTCGAGTGACCTCATTCTTTTTAGCTCCTTTCTTTAAAGAGAAATTTCTAAAATATTTAACTAGCTTCTGTCAAGTCTCCCAGAAGTGAGCCACGAACGAGACTCCCTGTGTTCTGGAATTGTAGTAGCTGCTGGGAAAATAAACCACAAATAAATAAACCCAGGGAGGAGGCGTGTAGATGGACTTGGCAGTAATATTTCACTGAGAAGTGACTGCTGGATAAATTTTCTTGAGTAAGAAATTAAAAAAGAAAACAAACCAGCGCTCCAAAATAGCAATGAAACTGTGACGTTAACAATAAATAATAATGGGGCGCCTGGATGGTTCAGTTGATTAAGTGTCTGACTCTTGGTTTTGGCTCAGGATTTCAAGGTCATTGGCTTGAGCCCTGCACCAGGCTCCACACTCAGTGAGGAGTCTGTTTGTCTGTCTCCCTCTGCTCCTCCCCCGCGCTCACATGGTCTCTTTCTCTCTCTCAAATAAATAAAAACCTAAAAAAAAAAAAAAAGAATAAATAATAATAGTAATAGGTACAAGAGTAAACCTCTGGGACATCGAGGATTGTGGCAGTTTGTATGTATAGCACATACACAAAGACAGGATCCCAGGTAGAGGAAATGTGCACCTGTTTTGGAGGGAAAAAGGAGTCAACTCATCCTGCATACCCAAGCCTGACTTAATCCTGACAACAATGTCATGGGCTGTTATTATCCCCATCTTACAGACATGAAAACAGAGTCTGGCTCTATCTCTTGATTTTGCCCAGTGCCACGTAACTGGTCAGTGTTGGTTTTGCTTGTCTCAAGAACCTCCTGGCACACTGACCCTGATGTCACTGAGTGCTCCCCCCGCCTCAGACGTGGGCTTCTGATTTCTACGTGATTCCCAGCAACTAAGATTCAATTCCAACATCAAAGGTCCCTGTTTCCTTAGTTAGAACTGCCTTTGTTTCTGCAGGATCAAAAAGAAGCAGAAGCCTGTGGTTGAGGAAATGTGACCGCAAACAACCCAGGAACTGCGCTGTATTTTTCTTTCAAACCACGAAGGATTTTCTCCTGGGAGAAAGGCCCCCAGTGTGTCATAAATGCGCCAGTCTCATAGCACTTTTCCTCCACGGAGGGGCCAGACAGGAATGTGAGCTTTTATTATTTGCAGCAGCAAACACGGAACCAGAAGTTGGATCTCATCTGAGTCTTTCTCCCATTCTGTTTTTCTTTCTCGTGGCTTCTCTGTGGCCAGAATATTATGAAAGCCTACCTCCCATGGCCCGGAGTGCGTCAGAGATCTCATTTCTCTTCCGCGGCAGCTCACACGTGCCTGCTTGTATCTACCCCTTCGTGGGGTGAGAGTCGACCCCTTTTCTGGGTGAGAGTCTTATAAACACCTCGCTCAAGAAAGCCTGTGGGGATGCAGATTCTTGACCCTCTTCAGCTTTCTTGCCAACATTTTGGGGCAAAAATGACTGGAATTTGATTTTCTGTCAAACTTTACTAGTATCAGCTAGGCTCTGAAGATTTTTGAGACAGGTTGGAAGGTGGTTTCAACTTTAAGTTGAGGTCATATACCCTTCCCCCGTCCCTGTGTCCTACTTCCCCATCAGACAACAAATCCCTGAGAATTATACTCCTTGATGTCTGTGCTGGGAATTAACTTTTCCTGGTCACCCTGAGCACAACTGTATGGAAGAAACACCTGGAGCTGAAGGAATCTTGACTTCTTAAAAAAAAAAAAAGTCCCTCCCCTGTTCCTATCATTAAAGGGTTACATTTGTATGTTAAGAAGAAAATTAAAAGGACTGATAATCCCAGTGCATAGGTATAAACACTATCCATATTTTACTAAGATTTCTCTCCAGTGCACATGTAGGTTTTTTTTTTTTTTCACACAACTGAAATTATAAAGTTGATGTTATATCAACAGGAGGGCATCTGCATCTCTTGCATAAAACTGAGAAAGGTTTTTGTTGTTGTTTTTTCAGGAAATGAATCTTTGTGGTATGAGGTTGGAACGACTCTTTAGACATTTTAAGAAAAAGCGAACCTCACCTTGAAATGGGAGACTCCTGATGTGCTTTGTTCTCAATCCATACCCACCCCAATTCCATCCCTCCTTCTTCTCCACAGCAACAACACGTATAAGAACAAATGCTTTGACTTAGTAGACGTCGTTAAGATTCAGGAAGAACTTGGACGCAAGGATATCTGAGGAAGGGGGAGATCACATGGGCCAGAGAAACAAGGGCGATAGTATTGGGGTTGACTGAGGAAGGGGTAAGAGAGTAAGAAAGGGAGAGGTGATAATAAGAAAATGCCAGTGTGGCAGAGATGGGGTTTCATGCACCCCTGCACACATTCCTGTTTGCTTGCAGCAAGGTGAGGCCATAGGACAAGGTGTGATTAAAGAAGGTGGAAGTAGCATGAATGACTTTCAGACTGAAGGAAAGGAGAGCTGGTGTATAACTCCAGCTGCCTCTCCCTCTGCTGTAGGGAGCAAGGAGCCCTTGCATTAGAAACGGTGCATCCTGGATCCTTGAGAGACTCCATGGATGTCCAGTGTAAGTGTATGAAACAAATGTGAGTTGTATTAAGTCATTGAGATTTGGGGGTGTTTGTTACCGCAGGTACACCTATCCTGTCCTGACTCTCTAGCCCGGCAGGTGCCCACTACAGAGGCTGACAGTACCAGAACTTTGCTTTCCTGATCTTGTCTGTGGCTTGGTGTGGGCAAAGTGCCTGTGTAGTGCAGGTGAGGATCTCCTGTGGGGCTTCAGAAAATGGCTTTCCTGTCTTAGGAAAAAAGACGAGTGAGGCAACGCTGCCTTTCTCCCCTCTTTTCTTGCCAGAGGTTGTCATAAGTGGATATGGTGCTTGGGACTGTGGCAGCCTCGTTGGGCCATGAAGGGAGACATCACTGACACTCTGAGGATGCAGAACAAAAGTATGGGAAGCATCTCAGTCCTCAATGACACCACAGAGCCAGTGAACCAACCCTGGAGCTTCCCCACCTCTTTGCTTTTGATGGAATTAGTTTTCCTTTTCATTTCAACCACTTTTAGTGGGTTCTTCCCCTGCTTGCAGTCCTAATATCCTAGCCATCCATAATAAAATCATTAATATCATCATTTTCTCCTAATTACAGGGCATATAATTTTATAGTCTTGCCATTTGTGAAAAGCTGAACTCAGAAAAGGTATTTAAGGGCAGAACTTATTCCCCAGAGATTCTTGTTTTATGAAATGATTCATCCAGTAGGGTCGTTTCCAGTAGCAGTAACCTGTATACCTTTAAGTGATGAATTACAAAGTGCAAGCGGTAGGAGCCATCTGTAAACTGATTATCAACACCAAGCGAAGTTTAATGATAATGTGTTGGGCTTAGCTCATTGTAAGTGTTCCATAAAAGGCATCCATTTGTACTATGATGGTTATATCAATAGGCTGTGTTTTTTGAACAATGATTCCACTGTAGATCCACTGGCAGGAAGGCACAGGTGCTGAATCTGTCCTGCTAGGCTGGGCTGTGCTGCCGTAACCAGCACCCTGGCAATCTCATTGGCTCTCAGAAACATAGAGGTTTATTTCTCCTTCATGGGATAAACCCACCTTGGGGGAAGCTGGGGCTCTGTTCACATCAGCAGCCTCTGTCTAGAACATCCCTAGTCAGTCTCATGGTAGAGGGAAGAGAGACACCATGAACGGTGTGCTGGCCTTTAAAGCTTCTGCCTGAAAGTGACACACGTCACTTCTGTCCACATTTCATGGCCAAAGCACGTTGATGTGGAAGGAGAGGAAAGCAGAATTTGGTGGCCTGTGGCACTGACCTGAAGCATTAGAGACCATCAGTCACCCCGCTTTCCCTAAGATAATGCCATTCGTTCCTCAAGTCATTGCCTGTGTTCCCGACATCTTATCACCTCACTCGCTGTCCCCTAATGTCCACTCTCTTTTCCCTCATAATAAAAATAATGCTCAGTTTCTAGCTGGACTCTAGGTTAAACCCTTTCTTCCCCAGTTTCCCATGGTTTTAGGTGTGGCTGTCTATCAAACTCTTGGATCTACGGAAAATGAGCCACCGTGATATGCAATCCAGATCATTCCCTTAAAAGGAAGAGACAGATGCCCTCTCCTCTACCCTTGGCCACTTCCTGGTGTCTGAAATGTAGAACTGTGTTGGATACTCCGTGGACAGGAGGGACACTCCAGGGGATGACAGATCTGCAAAGTACAAGGAGTTTGTACCCCCCGGAGATCTGAGCCATTGAGCCACAATACCAGTCTGCCCTTCCGCATGTGAGATAAATAGATTTTTATTTATTTTTCACCACTGTTATTTTAGGTTTGTATTTTAGCAGTCTTACCCATTTCCTACCCAATACATTCGATTTTTGTAAGACTCAGCTGGCATTAAACAATAGAATGGAAAAAAGCAAGGTTATATTTAGTAATAAAGATGCCCAAATGTGATGCTTCCCCGATGCCATTCGTAGGAATGCTCTTAAGACAGTACACCTGCTCCTTAACTATAATGCTTGGCCAAAGAGAGTGAGAAATGTCTCCTGCTATTAAACATGACAGCTTCTTGCAATAAGGACTCTTATCTCCTTAATACCACCTTTTCCCACTTTGTCTTGCAGACCCCCTTCCTGTAGAAAAACTTGTCCTGAGTGATGACTGAAGAAGAAGAAATATGGGTGGACAGGTCTCCAAACCTTACCCAAGCCCTGTGTCTCAACAACAAAGTCACAGGCTGTTCACTCTGCAGGCTGTAGGCTCTCCTTTGTCTTTGCAGAGGCCAGTGGTTAAACTGAACAGTTCATCTAGGTTCCTGGCATCTTTGTCATTGTTTTCTTTTGTGCTGGCATAATTTTTCCTATTTGTTAATAATATTCCCGGCCAAGATGTCCCATAGGTTTAGCCTCGCATGTCAACTCCTATCTTGGTACTGGCAGCATGGCGACGATGTTGAGAAGGATTCTGCATCGTATGTTCTGGTGGGTTCCCTGAAGCAGAAACGGACACAGGATTCCGATGCTCTGGGCTTATTGGGGGAGGAATTTCCCGAGAAAGGGAGCAAAGGAAGCCAGATGGTGCATGGAAGGAGTTACATGAAGATGGATTCTCAGCAGCAGCCTAGCTTCAGTGTGATCTACAGGGGGGCCCGAGGCACATGACTCACATCTCAGAGTTGGTCCCTGGCCCCTTGTCGGTTGTTGGTGGTAAGCTATCTCAGATGAGGCACCTCTCATTTTGTTGAGGGCACTTCTCCGGAGATGAGGGCAGCTGTGAGCCTCTGGTAGGTGACATTCAAGGCAGCTGGGAGAAGGACAAGGATCCTTGCTGATGAAGAGGTTCTGGGTTGAACATCCCCAACATCTATCACTCTGTGTTCATGCTCCAAGAATGAGTGTTGTGATCAGTTAGCGATGTCTGCCATGGGCACAGGCACCATTTCTGTAGAGAAGTGTGTAGAGGTCTCATGCTGTGAGAAGAGGAAGGGCTAAACTAGGTGCTGCTCCATGTCAAACTACTACAGAGTTCAGTCAGGAGGAAATTATATGGAAATTATAGAACATGATTCATGTTATGGCCCAACCATTGCCTTCTAAATTGAGAACCAGCACTCCCTCTTTCCTGAGGACTAAGAAGTAGAAACTGAAGGCAAGACCTTTGGGTGCAAGCAACAGAATTCATCCTGGCTAACTTCAGTATGTTCAGAATATGGGAAAGAAACTGAAAGAACTTGAGGAATCAGAGAACAATCATAAGGCTGGCCAGGAATTTAGGGCTATTCCTCAACTGCAGAACCATATGGACAGCTCAGGATGGATTCACAATGCTCAGCTCCAACCACTTTTGGTCTCTCTGTATTTTTAATCAACTTTTGATCTTAGAAGATTTTCAGATTTACTGAAAAGTTGTAAGAACATTAGAAAGGGTTCCCATATCCAATCTCCTTATTGTTGACATGGCTATGGTGTATTTGTCACAACTAATGAACCAATATTGATAGCCTGCTGCTAACAAAACTCCATAGTTTATTCAAATTTCCTTATTTTTTACCTAACATTACTTTTTAAAAAGAGTTTATTTATTTGAGAGAGCAAGCACACACACAAATGGGGTGGAGGGGCAGAGGGAGAAGCAGACTCTCCACTGAGCAGGGACCCCAAAGCGGGGATGAATCCCACAATCCAGAGATCATTACCTGAGCCAGAAGACAGATGCTTAACCCACTGGGCCACCTAGGTGCCCTTTACTTAACCATATTTTTACCGAATGACATTTTTTTGTCCCAGGATCCTATCTAGGACACTATATTACATTTAGTAGTATAAATCTTAGGCTCCTCTACACTCTAAGATTTTCATTCTTTCCTTGTTTTTGATGACTTTGATGGTTTGGAGGAATACTTCCGGTCTTGGAAGGTCTACTTCCGGTCAAGTATTCTGTAGCACATCTTACACTTTGTGTCTTTTCAAATTTTGGCCCATTTTGAGTCCAGCACCTCCCTCCTTGGACCAACTGCCCACCTCCAGGGGCAAGATGCAGGCAGACCTGCCCATGGGAGTGGAGGTAGGGGTGCGGGGGAGGGGGGTCTTTGTGAATCCCAGCCACCCAAGCCTCTGCCTGCAACCTGGTGATCTAATTAGGGTCCTCTCTCTGCAAAATTAGCTGACACGAATTACAACTCCCAGCAAGATGATTGCCTGTGTCCCAAATAGTAAAATAAGAAGCTGTACAGAACTGATGGCCAGGGTCAGGTAATTACGGAGAAAAAACCCGAGTTATTCTGACCAGAACCAAATATATGGCTTTTACAGACTTTATTCCGTGCCTAAGCTTTAAAAAAAGCCAGTACGCCCGAAATTCCTTCCCCATCACTAGGCATTTTGATTACCGTGTCAGGGCACATAGCAATTTTTGCCTGTAAACAAAATAGCAACCCCCCAAACGGTAGTTTCCTCCCGATTACAAGATACAATTAATTTGTTACTTCTTTTGTTTTTCTTCCCCACCTCCATCCCGAAGATTACAGAACAACGGATGTGCCAGACCCTTGGTTAAAAACGACTGAAGAAAATTCAGAAATTCAATTCATCTCTAAATAGGTCATTTGCACAGCAAACAGCTGTGGTGCTCGCTGAACTGAGCTGAACTCACTGAATTCATTGACTCTTGCCTTTATTTAGAAAACAAAGAATTTATCCGGGAAAGCAGTTAAACTCCGGCCTATTTCAAGAAACCTGTTGCTCTTTTGTAAACCGGACTATTATTTGTTTGCATAGGATGGAAAAGTTAAGGAAGCTTAGACACTTGCCTCTTTGTGACTACATCACAGAGTCAAAAAGAACCGTCTTGCCGGGTACGTCAGAGCAGAACAAGAGAGAGAAAATGATGATTCCCAAGTTCCCGATGACTCTTCTGGTCTCTAATACCCTGCAGAGAAAAAGGGAGGAAGGGCCAAGTTTTGAGGCCACTGTTGTTGTGGTTATCTCTTTTCTTTAGCATAGTATTTCCGAGGTTAATCCATGTTGTAGAGATTGTGCTCCCTCCCTTTGTCCTGCCAAGTAGTATTTCATAGTGGTTATATACGACATTTTATTTATCCATGCATCCATTGATGGACATTTGGGTCCTTTCTTCCTTCCTTCCTTCCTTCTTTCTCACTATGAAGAGGCTGCAGGGAACATTTGTGTATATGTTTTTAAGTGAACATGTTCATTTCCCTTGAATATATATCTAGGAGTTGATGTAGCATAAGTCACACTGGACCTTTTAGATAATACCATGTGGCAACTCTGGGCATCAGACTCTTGCCCCTCTCCAGGGTTTGTTGTGTTGTTTTAGTGGCTTTTCTGAATGGATCCTGTAAAGTCTGTATTCTCCATCACAGATGGCCGTGACGTCTGTGTGCATTTAGCTTGGTGATAGTCTCATGATGGCACAGAGATTCCTTGAATGTCTAGAACCAGTGAGTCTCTCAAACTTTGCGGGGAGCTCTGTGTGTGTTTGGGGGGGGCAGCCCTTCAACACTCAGACAGGCTGTTTACAGCTTCGCCTTAGCCTTCACTTCCTGCTTGTACAGAGCGTCAAGGTCAGTCGGAGGTGAGAGCACAAGGTCTCCTCAGTCTTTTCTGAGTGTGACACGGTGTGGGGCATGGCTACCATCCTACCCGTTTGTGTGGCTTTCTAGAAGCCCAGGAACATTGGAGCTTTTCAAAACCTCCCGTGAATCACTCATTCCCTAGCTATTTCTTTCTTGCTTCTTGGCTGGCCTATCGCTCTGTGCACCATTCAGTAGCATTCCACCATTTTTGCTGACATTCCCCCCCCGCTCCAGTGCACCTTTGTGGTAATGGCACCACAAAGTCTTGGGACCTCATCCTCGAATGTTAGATTTTTTTTTTTTTTTTTTGGTCATGGTCTAGATTTTGGTGTTCTATCTTGCTATCTTTCTGTTTACATGGAGTTTCAAATAATGAGAAAACCTACCGTCAAAACAACGTGTACCAAACTGTCTCTCAGTTTTGGGTTCAGAAATCAGATCACTGTAATCTGTAATCATGGGACAAAACCATCATATGCCAGAGAATCAGGGGACTAATGGCTTCTCCAAATAAGCTTGGAGGCTCCTCCAGAACCTTTACAGGGCAAAAGGCATAAGTAACAGAGCAAAGAAGAAAGACAGCAGTTAATTTTGTGTCCCAACAAAAAGGCTCTACATCCAGCCTGCTTCTGCCTCCCCGCTAGATCTCCATCGGAGATGGACACCAGCTTCCTCTGCTATCTCAGCGAGGGTGACATACTGCGCCCTACCTTGGCCTCATTTAAGTCCTAGGCTTAAGTTCCCTAGTTGACATTTGCACAAGACCCAACTCACTACCCACCTCTGTCCCTTGCCTCTGGGTCTACCAGGCTCCCACTGTCTGGGAAATCAGCCTTGCGGGGAAGCCATTATCTTTCCTGTTTAGGAACAGCTAGCAGAGAAGCTGTTAACAGCCAGGCCAGAGCCAGAGCTCTCTCCTAAATGTTGCCCCACAGTGCTGCCCCTGTAAGTTTTGATGGAAAGATGATTCAGCTCAGACAAGGTGAGTGCAGGCGGAAGATGTCCCCTTGGGAGGAACAGCAGGGCAAGCCTGGGCAGCAGCCTGCTTCCTGGCCTTGGCTGTGACCCTGATTTGCAATGTCTCCTTCAGAAGCTTTCAAATCACATTAGGCTCTAGCCCTTGCTGACTTGATGAGCTATGTCAGATCTGCCAAGGGCGCTTCTGCTTGGCCTCACCAGGTGGCCCAAGGCCCCTGGGAGTCAATGTTTGCAGCCTCTAGGTGTTGTGTGGCCTGCTTTGCTCCCCGAGACTGACCCCCCGCCACCCCCGCCTTCCCAACTGTTTCCCTGCCCCCAGGTCCGAGGCATCCTGGAACAGCTGTCAGACAGGGGCCGGGGTATTCAGCCAGTGGTCTCAGCCCTGGCTTCATGATCCCACCATTGGGGAAACATTAAAGAACACCAAGGTCTGAATCCCACTCTTGGCCAATTAAATCAGAGCCTTGGGAAGAGGTGAATTTTGGGCAAGAAGCCTGAGGCCGTGAACCGGAAAGTGACTTCCCCACTTTGCACAACTAGTGGGTGGCCAGAGCCAAGACTGCTTTGGGCGTCCTGACCACCCCCCCTCCTTGCCCAGGGCTCTTGGTACTACCATTAGCCAGCATTGCTCTTGTCTTCTGTGTTGTTTCTGTACCTGCTGCTTCCCCATCCAGACTCTTGGACTCTCAAGACTTTTATCCTTAGATATATAATGGAGGTTTATGTGTTTTTGTTGGGTGGTTTTTTTGTTTGTTTGTTAAGATTTCATTTATATGAGAGAGAGAGAGAGAGAATGAGCAGGGGGAGGGGC
The DNA here is from genome assembly GCF_022355385.1 of Mustela nigripes. Lineage (NCBI taxonomy): Eukaryota > Metazoa > Chordata > Mammalia > Carnivora > Mustelidae > Mustela > Mustela nigripes. The sequence goes on along the minus strand of NC_081558.1, from coordinate 207,070,982 downwards.
AGAGGCAGAGGGAGAAGCAGACTCCTGCTGAGCAGGGAGCCCAATGAGGGGCTCGATCCCAGGACCCTGAGATCATGACCTGAGCCGAAGGCAGACACTTAACTGACTGAGCCACCCAGCTGCCCCCACTCTTGGATATTTTTGAAAGCTTAATGGAAATTATGCCTTAGTTTGTGAGTAAATGCATGGGCTGCTACTTAGTAAATGTAAATTGTTTGGAAGAAAAAAGCTTTTAAGACTCAAGAGCTGATAGAAGAAAATTAATAAAAGTGTCACTGGTCAACCTTTTATACCTAAAAATAAATAAATAAATAAATAAAATAAGGTGGAAAGTGCGGCACAAAACTGCCTGGACTGCAACCCTTGTGACTTGTCTAAATCCTAGCTGTCTCACCCTCGGGGGCTCTGGCCAGGGCAGCTGACACCATCAGAAATGCCAAGGGCCCAGATGCAATGGATGATCGAGGTAAGGCTTCGCCAGCTGCCAAGATGCGGAGCTCTGCGCAAACCACCAGGAGAACGTAGTACATTCTCGAATGTCCTGTCCCAGGGTGGAGGCTGCCGGGCCCTGCAGGTGGACCTGACTGTTGGGCTCATCAGAGAAGAAATGTGGCGGAGTGAAGGGTCAAGAGCACAGGCACCCAAGGGCGTGAGAGGGCAAGGTCTTTAACGCAGTGAACCCGCTGGTTCACGGCCCATGCTCACCAGAGTGTTCACTCCCGTTTCTAAGAGAACAGGTGCAAAACGTAACGAAGAGAGAACAGAGTGGTTTTTTTCCCCCATTTTCCCATGCTCCCTGCCCTGGGCTGAAGAATGGATGGCAGCGATGTGCATGTCCGAATCCCCAGAACCTGTGAACTGTTGTGGACAATCCTGGGCTCCATTTAATTACAAGTGTCCTTCTAGGAGGGAGTCGGGAGGGTCCGAGTCGGACCGGAGATGTGACCAGGGAAGCAGAGGCCAGAGAGGAGATGGCCACAGACCAAGAAAGGCAGGCAGCTTCTCGAGGCTGCAGAAAGCCAGGAACGGGATTCTCCTTTAGAGATTCTGGAAAGAACCAGTCCTGTTCCTACCTAGACCTCGGCCCAGTGAGACTAATTTTGGACTTCTGACGAGAATGTTGTCACCATCATAATGCCTTTTATAGCTAAATGTGAGGGTTTTTGCTTAAAAAAAAAAAAAAAAAAAGAATACTGGACTATGGTCCACACCTGAAAGGTGGAAAAGGATACACGAGGCAAAGAAAGTCTCTCTCCTCTGCAGCCTCCCAACCACCCCAGACTTCTCCTTAGAAGGAACTGCAGTCAGTCTGTTTCTTGTGTGTTTCTTGCGAACACGCAAGCATGTTCACACACAAAGGTACGTTGTGAGCGAATAGTAGCGTGTTATACACCGTATTGTGCCCTTTCTGCTTCTGCTTTGTGGTGTCGTGGAGCTACTCCTGTATCAAGGATTGAGTGTAGGGTGTGATTCTTGTTTCTAATGACAATGTCGATTTCCTTAGTATGTGCGTCGCCATTTACACAACCGGTCATCTAGTGATACATTTAGGATGTTTGCGATTTCTTTCTAGTTCAGATGGCATGGTAGTGGGTAGCTTGGTGATATTGTACGTTGTGTATGTGGGATGGCTCTCCCAAGGGGTGGCTGCATTTTTTTTTTTTTTTAATTTGGCTGGATATGGCTGAGATGCCCACCTTCAAGATAGTAGCAATTCACACTCCCAGCAGCAGTGTTTGGAAGTGTGCATCTCCCAAGCCCTGGCGACACAGTATGTCATCTGACATGATGTTCTCTAACAACTTGACAGGTGGGAGTGGGAGACCTTGAGAGCTCTGGGAGTGGGTCTAGAAAGGAACTGGGTCTCTGGGTGAGGCACCAATGCCCCAGCCTGGGAGCCTCCTGCCCAGTGTCCCCGGAAGCTGCACACCTACCTAGACCATGGGGGCCTCTGGATGCAGGCCATCACTCTCTCTTCCCCACTTGGCTTTCAGATCTCCTGGAGATGGGGGTGTGAGAGCCTGACTTCTCCAGCTCTTTAGGGCCTTGCAGCTGAGAAGCAAAGCCCAGGGCATTCAGGGACAGGACAACGGCAGTGAGCTGCTGTGTGTTCCTGTGAATCCTGGAATATAGAAGGACGAAGACATGACTGCATTTTCAGGATGCATTAAAGCCCTGTCTTCTGATTGCCGAGCATTGGACACTTATCAAGCCTCTCCTAGTAATCCGAATAACAACTTTATATAAGGGAAGATCAACGAGCTACGCAGACCAAAATCACCCAGGGTTGCCTTGATGCTAGCCTTCTGTCCCCTGACTTGCTTCCCTCCTGTCTTGTCCCCAGCAGGTTTATTTCGTGAGTACCGTCATCAGCCCATATTCGCACTTTGGTTAAAAGGCGTTAGTCTTCTTAGACCTCTTCTCTTACCAAAGAGTTCTTATTTGCCAAATAGTTCCCCATCTGTTATGCTGACATCGGAGTGTATATGGGGAGATGGAGTGCAGCTGCAGAGTCTGTTGGTGGGTATGGAGATAGGGAGGGGTGGGCAGAGGAGAAAAAGGAGTCTTGGGTCTTACCAGATACTTTGTCTCTGCAAAATATAGAGTGATGCTGTCGATGCAGATGGGGATGAAATCATGTAGTTCAGGCTACATTCCTTGTACACACTATTCTGCTCATCTTTTTTTTTTTTTTTTTTTTTTTTTTTTTTGGCTATTGCAAAAATTGCGTTATTTTGAAGTCCATCAGAAAAATGTCTGACCGAAGGATCAGCAATAGGAATGGGAAATCCATAAAGAGAAGTTTCAAATCCCCCATCTAAACTGGATCCTCCCCTCAGGCTTCCATCATGGGTTGGTTGCCTGCTAGGATGTTCCTAAGAGCAAAGCTCAAAGGTCGCCAAGGGGCTGCTGAGCATATGGATCTCCCAGGCACCCTGCAAACAGGGTCAGAGCGAGGGGGAAGTCGTCTCTAAGAACAGATCCTGTTTTTAGGAGTTAGGGGTCTGAGGTTCCTGTTAAAGAACACAGCTGGCAGGGGGCATGTTAAATTTCTTGATTGAAATTGGTAAAGGGAAAGAAGAGAGAGGTGTGATTTGCTTGAACAGTTATACATCGACTCTGTCATTCTTTCAGTTAAAAGTCCTGCCCATTGCTTGGCTTGTGTGAGCTGCTGCCTGGTTGGACAAAAAAGGGACAGCAGATTGCATGTGACTTTAAAAGTCATCTTTGAAGAAATAAAAATCGATCCACTCTTGATGCCTCCATGGGAAAGGAATGGGTCATATTGTTCACCTTCTCCCCAACCGTGGAATGCTTATCTGAGTTATCAGAGACAGCATTTCTGCTCCTCAAACTTTGTTCCAAGTGAACAATGAAATTAATTTTCAGGAGACCTTTGTGTTCATGACAGCCTAGTGTCACGGCTCAATGTACGGAATGAGGAGGGAGCAGGCACGTTAAAACATACCAGTCCCATTCGATCAACACTGTCAACCCAATGCCTTTCTTGGCTCATTAAAAATGCATGAGCACAGGCACCTTGTGGCTCAGTCAGTTAAGCATCTGCCTTCAGCTCAGCTCATGATCCCAGCATCCTGGGATCTAGCCCTTCATGGGCTCCCTGCTCAGCAGGGAATCTGCTTCTCCTTCTGCCCCTCCCCCATTCATGCTCTCTTGCTTTCTCTCTCAAATGAATAAGTAAAATCTTGAAAAAAAATGCATGAAAAAACAGTTAGGCCATGCACAAAATAAATATAAATGGCAAATAGAGAAGAGTTCATCTTTCTAGGTCTCCAAGTGTGAGCATCGAAACAACACGAAGATTCTTCTTTTTTGTCTCCTGATCATTTTTGTCTCCAAATTGTGGAAGCTATTTAAAAATAATTTCCAATATTGGTGACATGAAAAAATAATTATTAAAATATTACCACAAATAATATCAGTGAGCACCATGGTGCTTCTTATGAGCTAGGACTTTTAAAAAACACTTTACAAACAAAAACTCACTTAATTCTCACTGAAACGCTATGAGATTGGTAGTGTGATTATTCCAATTATAAGGTTAAAGAGACTGAGGCATGGAGAGGTTAAGTGACCTGCCTAAGGTCACAGAACTAAGAAGTGGGAGCCAGAGACATCTACTAGAACCTTCAGAGACACACAACTTCTTAAAAAATTTTTTATTGTGTTATATTAGTTACCATACATCATTAGTTTTTGATGTAGTGTGCCAAGATTGATTATTTACATAGAACACCCAGTGTTCCATGCAATATGTGCCCTCCTAATACCCACCACCAGGCTCACTCATCCTCCTACCCCTTTCTCCTCTAAAACCCTCAGTTTGTTTCTTGTTGTCCACAGTCTCTCATGGTTCTTCTCCCCCTCCAATTTTACCCCTCCTTCACTTTTCCCTTCCTCTCCTAATGTCCTCCATGTTATTCCTTATGTTCCACAAGTATGTGAAACCACACGACAAATGACTTTCTTTGCTTATTTCATTCAGCATAATCTCCTTCAGTCCCATCCATGTTGATGCAAAATCTGGGGATTCATCCTTTCTGATGGCTGAGTAATATTCCATTGTATATATGGGCCACATCTTCTTTATTCATTCGTCCATTGAAGGGTATCTCGGCTCTTTCCACAGTTTGGTTATTGTGGACATTACTGCTATGAACACTGGGAATACATATGGCCCTTCTTTTCACCAAGTAAACGTTTAAAAAGAAACACAAAGCTGAGGGCATCATGTTGCCTGATTTCAAGCTTTATTACAAAACTGTGATCACCAAGACAGCATAGTACTGGCACAAAAATAGACACATAGACCAATGGAAGAGAGTAGAGAGCCCAGATATGGACCCTCAACTTCATGGTCAATTAATCTTCAACAAAGCAGGAAAAAATATCCACTGGAAAAAAGACTGTCTCTTCAATAAATGGTATTAGGAAAATTGGAGAACCATGTATAGAAGAATGAAACTCGATCATTCTCTTAAACCATACACAAAGATAAACTCAAAATGTTTGAAAGACCTCAATGTGGGACAGGAATCCATCAAAATCCTAGATAAGAACATAGGCAGTAACCCCTGCGACATTGGCCACAGCAACTTCTTTCAAGACATGTCTCCAAAGGCAAGGGAAACAAAAACGAAAATGTACTTTTGGGACTTCATCAAGATAAAAAAGCTTCTGCTTCCTTTGCTTCCTGCAAAGGAAACAGTCAAAGAGGCAACCCACAGAATGGGAGAACATATTCGCAAATGGCACTACAGAAAAAGGACTGATATCCAAGATCTATAAAGAACTCCTCAAACTGAGCACACACAAAACAGATAATCACGTCAAAAAATGGGCAGAAGACATGAACAGACACTTCTCCAAAGAAGACATACAAATGGCTAACAGACACATGAAAAAATGTTCATCATCATTAGCCATCAGGGAGATTCAAATCAAAACCACATTGAGATAACACCTTACACCAGTCAGAATGGCCAAAATCAACAAGACAGGAAACAACATGTGTTGGAGAGGATGTGGAGAAAGGGGAACCCTCTTACACTGTTGGTAGGAATGCAAGTAAGTGCAGTCACTTTGGAGTGGAGATTCCTCAAAAAATTAAAAATAGAGCTACCCTTTGACCCAGCAATTGCACTACTAGGTATTTACCCCAATGTTGCAGATGTTGTGAAAAGAAGGGCCCCCAATTTTCAACTGCAAAGTCTGAAACTTTGCGGAGAACCCATCTGGGGAGGTGTCACTGCCTGGATGTCTCCCAAAGCTGGAGAGGTTGTGGAAGGAGAATTTTGTTGGGAGTCAGCAACACCACTCCCCATTCTATGGCCTTGGGCGTGTTATGCAACTTCTCTGGGTTTTGATTTCTTTACCTGAACAACAGCAATGATGTTTCTTACCCCAAGGAGTATCAAAAAGATGGAATATAGTAATCTGGGTATACGAAAACCCTCTGTTTATTCTAGAATCCTAGGCAAGATGTTGGAGCTGAAACTCTACCCCCTGCTCGTCTGGGACTCTGTTAATTATGCAAGCGAGCCTGTGTGTTTGATGAAGAAAGATCTCAAAGGTCCATTTAACCTGTCAAAATCACAAGACTAAGTAAACTTTGGCAAACTGTCCCTAAAATGCTTTAACATACGCTCAGTTTTTGTGTGAGCAGCTCCCATCCGTCTCTAGGAGCCCATCCAGTTTTAACATGCTTTGATTCTATTTTTTCTGAGTTTATTATTATCAAGAGGATTCTATGAAAAGCAAGTAACTCTTAAAGACACACTGTATCAGATGAATTTTCCTTTTGATGGGTTGCCTTGCATATATAAAGTGACTCCTTCCAGATGGACAACTTTGCTTTTTAAGCACCTGAATTTTTGCCTGAGAAGAGAATCTGACTAACAGCTGCGCCATTTCCAACTACTTTAAACAAGGGAAGGTTGCCCATTGTTGGCGCTGTCTCCTGCATCGGAAGAGATGCCTGGTAATGATGGCATCTCTTAGCCTACAGAATGGTTTAGCCTACAGAATGAACACATTATGTCATTATGATCTACACGCCACCTATTGTCAATAAAATTGAGAGATGACTTAGGATGAACCACACATTTATCCTGCATTGTTAAAGAGGAACTGGAAGGTCAAATGTCCTTGGTGATTCTTAGGCTGTTGGGAGTCATGGAATTTTTGGGAATCTGATAAAAACTAGGAAGACTTGAGAAAAATCATGTATGTGTGTCTACAAGTATATGGAAAGGTTTGTGTGCAATTTCAGGGGCCCTTAGATTAAGAATCGCAGAGAGAAAAAGAGAGACGAGAGAGATAGAAATATATATATATATATTTTTTTAAAGATTTTATTTATTTATTTGACAGAGAGAAATCACAAGTAGGCAGAGAGGCAGGCAGAGAGAGAGAGAGGAGGAAGCAGGCTCCCCGCTGAGCAGAGAGCCCGATGCGGGACTCGATCCCAGGACCCTGAGATCATGACCTGAGCCGAAGGCAGCGGCTTAACCACTGAGCCACCCAGGCGCCGAGATAGAAATATATTAAAACGTCAACTAATGTGTCTTCTTTGTTCAACCCTTAAATTTAGTCTTGGACTTTAAGGCACGTGCAGGACTGGCTACAGAGTTTGCAGGACTGAGTGCCAAATGAAAATACAGGGGCTTCCTGTCAAAAACTTACTAAGGATTTTGAGACTGCAGCAGCAGACCATTAAACCAAGTGTAAGGCCCTTGTTCACGGCTAGTGCACCCGTGAAGCTGGCCCAGGGCACGAGAGGCAAAGAGACTCTTTGGGCTCTCCTGGTCTGGCTTTGAAACCATAGCCTTGTAAAATGCAATACCCTGCACTGAGAAACGTTTGGTGAGCTTGGTATTATAATTTTCTTTAAACTTTAATATGGTCTTCTTATGTATTGTGGATGAAAAAAATCCAGCGAGAGCCAATCTGTTTCCCCACTGATGCGAACGCTGAACTGTTAGTAAGAGATCCATGAGCACGGTCCACAGCTGATAACTGGGGACAGATTAGCAGCAAACAGTTTTTGGCAGCGTGTGATTCTACAAGGCCAGCTGCCCTGGGCTAGCTGAGATGCGTCACCTTTAAATTCGGATGCTTATAAAATGTGACCCTTTAACAGTTCTACATTGATCAGACTATCACAAACACATGCTATAAAGCAAATTCACATTTCCCAACGACTGGTATGAGAAAACAGCTCTCCCTTAACCTACTGCCTTTTACTTCCCGACCTTCTTTCCAGGACTTTCAGCTCAAGTTGTTTCTTGTGGCGTGGACCACTATTTTTTTCTGGATAAGATGCCTGTCTGCAATTTTTGGCTTTATCAGTTTTCTTCATTATCTGTTGACTTCCGGAAGTAGGCATTTGTCATTTGTACAGGCATGGAGTTGTCGGAAGACTTCTCGTCTGTTGGGCATTTTCTGCATTCCCAAGATAGAAGCCATAAGAATCGCATTCTCAGGCTGCCTGACAGCTGGGTGCAGGAATGTAATTTAGACGTCATCAATCATATGCACCTGCTCAAATTTTGATTTGGAAGTGAGCACATGAGGAAAAAGACGTGCAGAGGAAAGAGTCTTCTGGCATCCATGGACGTGTGGGTCTGGTTTTGGGGAGGCCAAACCGGCAGGGGCTTGGACACATGGTTCAGGGTGTCAGTGGTGTGATGTTCTGGCTGCAGCTTGGGTGCTGGGTCTTGGAGCGCCCGCCTGGACAGTCTGTAGTATGGCAGACATGGCTTCCAGGGGTTCTGGAGTTCACCTGCTATATCCTCAGATAACCTCATTTCCTGCTTCAACAAGCCAGAGTGAAGCCTGTGCTTTGCATCTAGGAGCCTTGACTTACACACTCTGTGGATAAAATGGCTCTCTGAGTCTGTTCCCCAACTCCCATTATGTTCCCATCATCATTTTTGGTTAAATCAGTCTTCAGCATTTACATTATTAGGACCTTGTAAATATTACTTACTACTGAGCCAATTTGCATATGATGTGAGATAGGATGTTAAAAAGCCTCCCCCTTTTCTTCTCCAAATTTAGGCTACATCTGCAAGGCAGTGGATAATAATGATTCCCACTTTTCAAAATGGGGCATGGAGTCCCCTAAGTAGGAATTACAATGGAGAATCGAGTAACTAAATTTTGCCCTTAGCTGACACCCTGCTCTAGTCCATGAAAAGGGGCTGTAGAAACCTAGGAAGTTGGGAATTAAATGAGTATTTTGGGGGCAAGCCATCAGAATGTTGAGGACTGTAACACCAGCAGTCACCCAGCCCCATCCCACACCAACACATATGGGAGTGATGGGTGGTACTTTTCCCCCTCACTGCAGCCTAGAGAAGGAGCTTCTGTGGGTCCCCTCAGAGCCTGTTCCGAGGCTCCAAGATCTTGAGGGCACCTATTAGTGTCTGAAACACTCCGGAAAAATCTGAAGATGCGACCTTGTGGTTTTGGTGGTAGGGACAAAAAAGGTGACATCATTGAGGATTCCCTGCACTCCCAGAGTTTGTCAGAACAAAAGCAGAAGGACATGGCACTTGGGTCAGATGGCCCACACAAGAGAGGTCACCTACGTCCAAGAGGAAGAGCATTTTGATCCTGAAAGCGGGTAGACCATTGGAATCCCAGGAGCTGAAGGGGAAACAGTAGGTGGCCAGCCAAGGGAAAGTCATTTGCCTCTGTCAAGAGAATTACAGATGAGAAATTCCCAAGAATTATTAGGGTGGGGATATCTCTGCTCTCAACCAAAGTGTCCCATAAAGGAAGGCATCATCTCTAAATGCACACCCAGCTCAGAAATAGCTTTACCATCTCATGATAGCACCCATCACAATGAAAGGAGGGGAGACCTTCTTATCCTCTTATCTCTCTCTTCTTCCGCTTGTTCCCACCCTGAAAAGGCTAGAACTCTTGCTTAGCAAACTGAAAACAGAGAGGTGAAGCCTAAGCCTGGGGTGTCCACCCTCTGTGACAGTCAACCTATCATAGACCCGAATAGTCAACGGGGCATAGCTTTCAATTTAAGTGAATGCCATACTATTAGATAGGTCTGGAAATTTCAATTACTGAAATGAAACATTTTTATGATTGTAGATGACCAGAAAGCTTGTATATCACTTAATAGGGACACCTTTCTCCAAACACATACAAATCAGAGGACTAGCTCCAGATTTCATTCAAATGGGGGGACAGAAACTAGCTTCTGTAGAGTGGATTTAAGTAAGGGGTGGGGGAAGAAGAATAAAGTGGGGTTTGTTTTCGGATGCGATACCAGAAACCAAGAGTGATGGAGTGGGGAGAATTACCCAGAAGAAGGATAAGCCCATGTAAAGGTGTGTTAGTTAAGTCATTGGGAGAGCAAGGGTGACTTAATTCTTCCAGGGCTTCTGAATCATGTACAAAATGGCTCCCAGAATTGGTTGTCAAGTGCATGGAAAGCCATGTCATTCATCTATCAGCCCTTGTTGTCCATCAAAAGTTGTACTTTAGGGTTGCTGCTATTTTATTTTATTTTTTAAAAAACACTTATTTATTTGACACACAGAGAGAGGCTCTGTGTTGGACACTATGCTGGGTGTGGAGCCTACTTAAAATTAAAAATTAAAAAATAATATTCTGGAGTGCCTGGGTGGCTCAGTCATTAAGCAAGTGCCTTCAGCTCAGGTCATGATCCCAGGGTCCTGGGATCCAGCCCCATCGGGCTCCCTGCTCTGTGGGAAGCCTGCTTCTCCTCTCCCACTCTCTGTGCTTATGTTCCCTCTCTCAGCATCTCTCTCTCTCTCCGTCAAATAAATAAAATCTTTAAAAAAACAATATTCTGTTTCCAACAGTATCTCTAGAACTTGGGGTTTTTAAATCCTTAGTTTGTTGTGTTATTTGTCTTTAATGTCGAGGGCTTTCCTGGAATATCAGGTAACATTCAGCTTTCTATTCATATTTGAGTGAGGTAATGCAAAACTGAATGGAAATTTCTGTGATTTTTGATAGGCAGTTTTCGCCAGAGAATCAGGGAACAGCGAGGCAGTTATTTCAGTTGGGGATCCCAAAATGTCAACATCTGGAGGTCTTTATTCTGGTGTTTTTCAGACACTCAAGAGGAAAGCGTAATTGCCGACCAGAGTTCTGAGTGGGGGAGGGTACAAGGATTTCCCCTGCTTTGTAAATAAACTTTCACTTAATTCTCGTATTTTTAACTGTGTTTCTCCATCTGCCTCCTGCTTGCTCGAGTTGACAGCCTCTTCAGTTCAATGTCTCTACAGAACAAGTTTCCTGTATCCATTCTAAGCGATAAGTGTGGGAAAATAGAGACGCAGCTATCCTGTGTGTACTTTTGGACTGTCCTCCTCTTTCGGACTTGAGACTTTCACTCTGTGTCTTTGGGGGTCTCCATTTCCTGGGCTTCACCATGGCTCGTGAGATGGGGGTGGCTTACTTCTCTGTACGTCTTCTGGAGCTTTGGTAGCTGTACTCATTGCTTAACTCCCTCCTTCTACTTTGTAATCTATTATCTGGGCTCTTGCCCCATTCTTTTTAATCTTTGTGGTTTACAATTAAAATGTTTCCTTTACTGCCATTTTTGGAGTTTTGGAAACAAGAGAAGAATCATCTGCAAGGTTAATCTGTGTAACTAAAGGTTACAACTATTGACTTAAAAAACCATCTGCATTATTAGAGAAATGTCATTCTTGCTTGTGATTCGTTGACTAGGATTCAACACACCCCATTTCACAGAAACTGGCCATCTTTATTCAAATGTTGGGCCAAACTTGCAAAGTAAGTCATTTAAGTGACCAAACAAATGGTATGACATTTGCAGTAACAGAACCTGCCCTAGTTAGCTGTCTGCCCTAAGGATTTTTGAATTTTGTCTTGTGTAGATGAGTTTCCCTCTTCTTTATCCTCAGTCCAAAATGTCCATAGTTTTCAAGGATATAGGATATATCTAGGATATCTATTTTCCCTCCCACCTCCAACCTCAGGTTCGTAGTATGTCAACATCGTGATGTATGTGCAGGAAACACTTTGTGGCACTAACTGTTAATTTCCTACCCAACATGTGGCCTCTACATCTCTACCAACAGAACCTCAATTTTGTTTCAGACAGCAATTATATAAAATTAAATCTCCATCTCCCAGTCTCCTTTACAGATAAGAGATTTCTGATGGATAGAATGCAAATTGGTGGGACTCGTAGAAAATCTATTCAAAATGGAGATCACTCGGCTGGCATGACCTTGACCTCTGCCATTTCCCTGATTCTTGCCTCCACCATGGACAGGGTGCTAAGGCTGGAGTTGCCATCTTGCAGCCATTAGTTGACCCACAGGAGATCAGTCATACAATAAGGATGATTGACAGTAGGGTGGAGGGAGGCTGGGTCTCTGATGGCATTGTGGGGGTCGCCATGTTAGATCTGATGGATTCAGGAATTTCTTGTTATGTGAGAAAACAAAACCTCTAATATATTAAAACTTCTATTTAGTCACATTTTCTGTTTTTTTGCCACTGAATGCAGCCCACACAGATGCCAGCTTTCTTTGTTAGTAGGAATCTGTGCTCAGTTATATGTTCAGAGAGCGTGATATAGAAGTGGTGGTTTATCATGACCTGGCAGATGCTGCTGGTGCCCCAGATGCCACCCTCGGGGCTTGCCATTTCTCTGTAGAGCAGCCTGATTTCCATCTGGCCAGCACCTACACCTTTGCCTGAGGGCTTCCTCCAGCCACTGGAGCCTGTTCTGTTTATACCTGGGACAGTCTGGAAGGATGTTCCAGGGAATTAATGTCCCCTCATTCTCACCATTTGGGAGCATCCTCCAATGAGTGGCTGATGGGGTTGGTGTATAAATACCCCAGCTCCCTTGCCCCTCAGGTGAGATCATTCTGAACCAGTTTCCACACCAGCTCCCAGGAAGCCCATGGATTTCAGATTTGAGCCTCAGTAGTAACTGTCTTGGTAGCATGTACATTTGTGGCTTCCTTCCCTTCACTGTCTCACTTCCATACTCTCCTATTGGGGTCTTCTGGGATCACCTCACAAACAAACAACCTGCACTAGAATCTTTTTCTTGATGTTTGCTCTTGGGGGAACCCAAACCAAGGAAATGGAATTTTACATGGGTTGTTTTGAGGTCATGAAAGTTAAAGAGGCCCAGAAGTATTTGTGGGCCCTTTGCCTAAAACTAAATCAGTCTTTGCAGAACGATGTTAGGTGATGGTGCCTAACCCAACATCAAAGGGTTTCTGGTTGTCAGTCTTTTCTTGGTGATTATTTTCCTCTTCTACAGCTTTCTGTGATCTAGACCTCCATGTAGCAGGCTAGGAAGGAGGAAACAGGATGAGACTCAGCTCGGCAGACATGTTGATGGGGGCTGCTGTGGACAGCCAATAGGTTGGCCATAAAAGGTGAATGGGAAGGACATCAACCCCAGCTTTAGTTTACGGCTGGATAAAAATGTTTATAAGCTCTGGTGAGTTAAGTGGCATTTACCTTAGGTAACTGGTTTCTTCCTTCTCTGGTTCTCTTACATACTGAGGGTCATCTCAGGAGATAAGCACAAGAGCACCAAGCAGCCAGTGCAATAATCTGCATTTCTTACAATAATTGCATTTCTTACAATAAGAAGAATAATTGCATTTCTTACAATAAGAAGCACATTTGAGGGATGCCTGGGTGGCTCAGTTGGTTAAGCATCGGGCTTCAGTTCAGCTCATGATCTTAGGGTCCTGGAATTGAGCCCTGTGTCAGGCTCTTCACTCAGCAGGGAGTCTGATTCTTCCTCTGCCCTTCCCCCTGCTTGTGCTCTCTCTCCCTCTTTCAAAGAAATAGATAAAATATTAAAACATATATTTAAAAAAAGAAGTATATTTGAGGAACAGGGCTAGATCACACGTTCCTAATTTTCAAGAAAAAGCCTTGAATTTTTTTTAAAATTTGAGACTTTTTTTAAACGATTTTGTTTATTTATTTGTGTGTGAGAGAGAGAGCACACGCAAGGGGAGCAATAGGCAGAGGGAGAAGCAGGCTCTCCACTGAACAAGGAGCCTGACGTGGGACTTGATCCTAGGACCCTGGGACCATGACCTGAGCTGAAGGCACTCACTTAACTGACTGAGCTACCCAGGTGTCCCAAAAAGCCCAATTTAAGTATTCTGTCTCACTGACAAAGCTGGGTTCAGAACCTAGTGAGAACCCAAGTTTTAGGATCAAATGTAATCTAACCTGTAACTGGTCTAGAATATTCCATACTGTATGAAGACACACTTGTTCCTTTAGATCGGGGATCAACAAAGTACTGCCCACGAACCAAATCGGACCCAGCTCCTATTTTTGTAAAGTTTCACTGGAACACCGTTATGCCCATTTGTTTACATAGTGTCCGTGACTGACATTTTTGTTTGTTTGTTTTGGTTTGGTTTTTTGCCCCACAGTGATACAGCTGAATAGTTGTGACAGAGACAGTATGGCCAGCAAAGTTTACATATTACCCTCTGGACTTTACAGAAGAAGTTTGCTAACCCCTGCCTTAACAACCACCAAGAATCCCACCCAAATCTGTGCCTTTAGGAAAAACTTCCTCTGCCTTACCCCATCCCCATCCCGCCACGAGCTCCGTTTCAGTTCCTGGAAACTTTAACACTCATGAGTCAACTGGCAATCAGTTGTTGGAAATATAGCTTCTGATCCAGTACCTCTAGGATGGGGCCAAGACTACATTTCCCAGGCTCCTGGGGCATTCAGTGCTGCTAGTCAGAGGACCGTACTTCAAGGAGGAAGGTTCTAGAAGAGTGGCTTCTCCTCCCTGGAACAGCAACTTCTTACCAGTGTTCCTCATTGTTTAGCATTGTCAGGCTGACCCTCCCTGACCCTCTTCCTTCCCTGACACAGACCCCCCCATGTCCCCCTCCACACCCCAAATACAGGAGTGTGGAGTCACTGTCTCCTTTTCAGCAAGTTCTGGTCTTCTCATCTGAGGAGCATTTCAAGAGTTAACGAGCTATGAAACCAACAGCCGGAGAGATGCCAGAACTCTAATTAGTCTCCCTTTTTATATTTAGTTTGCTATTAGATAATGCTCAACACCTGTTCACCAGACAAATCTGTTTTTAATCTCTTCCATTTCACTTTCTTGGACATGTGGCTACACAGACATGTTGCACTGCATGAGAAATGGGGCAAAAGCCAAGCAAAATAGCCATTTCTTTGGAATTAGAAGCATGACAAGGGACTAGAAACAACGGCTGCCTGGTTTGGACCAAGCGTGAGGCGCTAGTAGGGGAGGCAGCTCTGCGGCTGGGAAGTGCAACCTAGACCTCAGGTGTCCAACCGCTGTCCTTCCCTTGACTTCCAGCCCCTACACATCTGTGAAAAGTGTTTCCCACCCTCCCCTGAAAAAGGGAGGAGATTACCAGGAAACTCTCTTCTGTGGGGCTTTCATCAGACAGCCAGCAGACGGCTTTTACAGAATGATCTAAACAGTTCTAATTTTGATTTGATTATTTCCTTTGTGTGAAGTTGCCCCAAATAAGCAGTTTCAGCCTTATGGATCCCGAGACATTTTCTTAGATGCCGCAAGCAAACTGGCAATGCTGAATCAGTCGAAACCTTTCTTTTCTTGGCCCATCCTCTTAAGGGTCCATGTGTGTTCTAGAAGTGGAGATCACCTCTCCCATGGGGTCAGCAGGATTGGCCGTTTGTACACACAGGTGCCACTTTAACCCAGTTTCCTTGCAAAATAACCCCTGACTCAGTCCCATCAAGTGGTAGAGAAACCTTTGTCTAGCTGGGAAGCATTGTCCTTTTGAAGAAGTCTTACCAACCATCGAGCTCCTCTGGGCCCAAGAAATGACTTTCCTGATGCGTATGTCAGAGTCTATGCAAAAGTTCAGATAACTGGGGTGCCTGGGTGGCTCAGTGGGTCAATCCGCTGTCTTCGGTTCAGGTCATGATCTCAGGGTCCTGGGATTGAGCCCCTCATTGCGCTCTCTGCTCAGCAGGGAGCCTGCTTCTCCCCTCTCTGCCTGCTTCTCTGCCTCCTTGTGATCTCTCTCTCTCTCTCTCTCTCTGTGTCAAATAAATAAATAAAATCTTAAAAAAAAAAACAAGTTCAGATAACGCATTCCCTTCTAACTGCTCAGAACTCATTCATCAGCATTAAAAGTTTTTGGCACAAGCTGAACATTACATAATCATGATGTCAGTACAGAGGCTCTTAGCATCTTGTCACTGTTCATGGCAAGCCATCCCCAGTGTTGTCATAGCATTGATATCTCCAGAAGATAACCCGAAGCTGTCTACTGGCTATGTAATTCGCCAGACATTAATAAAGACAGGAATGATCAGAAAACAGGACAAAGCAGTGACCACCACAAACACTTTTTTTTGGTCCTTGGGCTTTATCATGTGTTTGGCAGTGGCTAGACCTGACTGATGTATGTGGGACGCAAACCCATACATCATGCAACACCCACAGATGGACGGCGAAAGTGGGTCGGTGGGAAACAGGTAGGAGACCCTCAGGGAGCAATAGCGATGGAGAGAAATTGCATGGGGTGACATAAGAAATCACAAGGCAATGTCTTCTTTGAAATAATGAGGACAGAGAATGTGAAGAGAGGGCTTGGTTCAGAAATTTCCTTCTTTCCAAAACCCGTCCTAAGGCCAAAGTCCCCGAAAGTCTAACACAGTGCAGAGACACTAAACCTGGATACGAACAGGAAGTCGTAGTAGGTCTTTTTTTTTTTTTTTTTTTTTTTTGGATCGTCATGTTAGCATACATCCTTAAATGGGGACTTTCCTGTCCTGACCCTTCTGAAACACTGAAACAACTTGTTATTCACTTACAAAATGAAAATGAGGTGTCGGGGGACTACATCAGAGCTGGGCGGGTTTTACTTTATTTTAATTTTTTAACGTCATGTTTCAGACAGAGGTGAGGCACTGCCCAAATTCTGTCTGGGGGGTTCACACCTGAGTGTGCAGAGTCGTGCAGCCGCAGATGGGAACTCCAAGCTCAGGGGGGCTGTAAAAACATGGCAGACGACATGCCGGTGCCTTGAGACCGAGTTGGGATTCATTACCAATAGGGAGACAAAGCATTTCTGTTCTCCGGGTGACAACCATGAGAGAGGAAAGTGCAGGATCCTGAAATGGCTCCAGGTCAGGGCGTTGGGTGGGGTCCACACCTGAGCCCAGTGCCCCAGTGCCTGGCCCTTGACTCCTAGCTGTTGTCCCGTGTTCCACATCATTCTGTGCTGGGATGGTAGATGACGCCCAGATGGCAGCCGCGTCACACGACTCCCCCAGGACCTCTCCCATTAACTCTTTTGACCCCTGGACCTTCTCTGCAGCTTCTTTGAGCCTTTGGCCCCTGAATCTGCCCTCCAGTTTATGATGCCTGCTTCTGGCCTTCTTCTTCCCCCTTATCTGGGCCACCAGCCTTGGCTCCCTACAGACAAGATACACCCCCCCAACAGAAACCCTCAGCTGCAGCCCCATGACTCCTCTCTGGGAAAGCTGGGACCTCTCCTGGGGGCCAGGGAGTCAGGATCCAGGGGCTGAAAGAGGCAAGGGATCTCTCCAGAACCAGGCAAGTCATGCTTCTTAGCTACTCTGATTGCGACATTTTCTAGCACGGTAACATGAAGGGATTGGTTCTTAACCCTGGGACCTCTCTGTAGGTTGTTCTCAGTTTATGGGATTATGTCTTGGCCACATGGTAAATCTGCATTAGTTCATTCCATAGGGTGGGTTCAGTGGTCCTCAGCAAGGTTATTTGTTTGCTTTTTGAAATCCTACCACCCTGGGGTTAAGATATTATAAAGAATAGGTCTGTACCCTAGGAAGTGAACCTGTAGCCCATTTCCCTGTATGTTCACGGCATCTTAACCAAGCACGTTTGTATCATGGACTTTAGACTCAACTGGTCTGTTCCTCAGGGTTCTTCAGAGAAACAGAATTTTTTTTTTTTAAAGATTTTATTTATTTATTTGACAGGGAGAGATTACAAGTAGGCAGAGAGGCAGGCAGAGAGAGAGGAGGAAGCAGGCTCCCTGCTGAGCAGAGAGCCTGATGCGGGACTCGATCCCAGGACCCTGAGATCATGACCTGAGCCGAAGGCAGCGGCTTAACCCACTGAGCCAACCAGGCGCCCGAGAAACAGAATTGATAGGATGTATGTATGGATATCCTAAGAGATATAGAGATTTCTTATAAGGAATTGGCTCACGTGATTATGGAGGTTGCGAAGTCCAAGGAGCTAAAGGAGCTAAAGGTGGAGTTCCAGTCCAAGTCGAGTTGGATGGCGAGGACGATCGATGGCCCCAGCATTCAGATAGTCAGGCAGAGGGCTGCCTGGGTGAGGTAGTCAGTTAAACAGCGGCTCTAGGTTTCCGCTCAGGTCATGATTTCACGGTCCTGGAATGCAGCCCTGCGTGCAGCTCCTTGCTCAGCAAGAGAATCTCCTGCTTCAGATTCTCTCCTTCTCTTCTGCCCCTCCCCCTGCTTGTGCTTGTGCTCTCTCTCTCTCTCTCTCTGTCTCTCGCAAATAAATAAATCTTAAAAAAAAAAAAAAAAAAAAAAAAAGGCAGGCAGAGAGAATGAATCCTTCCTCCCTCAGTCTTTTTTCTGTTCAGACCTCCAGTGGTTTGGATGAGGCCATCCATACTGGGGAGGACACTGCTCTACGCATCACACCATTTCAAGCATTAATCTCACTCAGAAACACTCTCACAGACATGCTCAGAATATTTGGCCAAATATCTGGGTTCCCATGGCCCAGGAAAATTGACACATACCATTCACCATCACGGATGGATGGAATCATAAGGCACCCCCACCTCCTTCCTCCATTCTTCCAGGCTTCCCTGGAGCACAAAATCCACATTTAAAAATACATAAATACACCCTCAATATCCCCCATGTACAGAATCTTCCTTGAGAATTTTGCCAGGAAAGTTCTAGAGAGGTTTCTGGTTGGCTTGGTTTGGGTCAGGTACCCGCCCCTGAGAAACTCACTAGGTCCAAAGGGAGGGGACATCCGACTGGCCGGCGTGGAGCACCAGGTGGTCCCTGCAATGAGGGAGGCAGAACTCCTACACGAGCGTATAGAACCCACTGGAATCCTTGGGCCTCTGAATTCTGAGAGTTTGGTGAACTTGAACGGAGACCTTGCATTTTTTTTTTTAAAGATTTTTTATTTATTTACTTGAGAGAGAGACAGTGAGAGAGAGCATGAATGAGGAGAAGGTCAGAGAGAGAAGCAGACTCCCCATGGAGCTGGGAGTCCGATGCGGGACTCAATCCCAGGACTCCAGGATCATGACCTGAGCCGAAGGCAGTCGTCCAACCAACTGAGCCACCCAGGCGTCCTGAGACCTTGCATTTTGAACCATGCTTGAACTGAAATGGAATGTTTCTTTTAACCACAAACATAGCCCGGTAGTATTAGGAGTGCCCGCAACTTTGAAACAAGAGAAATCACAGGCATATTTGGTATCCCATTACAGTTAGGGCAGATGCCTCAAACCATCAGGAGTGCTCCTCACCACTCTAAAAGTGCCGGAATTAGTAGGTCTGTCCCCAGACCCTGTGAGCTAATGCATTGATAAAGACACAAGGATAGAACTCTATCAATGGATTATAATCTTTTTGGTAACTGTCTTTTGATATAATTAGTTCCCTTTGTAACCTTATGTGTCTTATTTTAGAAACTTTAAAACATTTTTTCTGAGGAGGGGTCCAGAGGCTTCGCCAGAGGGCAGGAGACTGACGGAGTCCCATGGAGGGAAAGAGAGTCCTTGCCTGGAGGAGTCACGGGGCAGGTAAGACAGGGAGCAGATGCCTCCGTTCCCGTTGGCTGGATAGGAGCGTTCGTGCGTTGCTTTGATCCTCCCTGTCCTTGTAGAATAATCCATCTGCATCCACGTCTGGGCAAGGTACTGATCTCCATGCTGGTTGGATGCCGGTTGAATGAAGGCACCCTGCTCTCCTCAGACTGTGCTTGTGGACAGATGACTCAAAGTCCCTTCAGTATGGAAGCTCTTCTCCTTAGACATTTATGTGCCCCCCTGGAGTCTTGCTGTCGGTTGTCACATCTGGCAAGGCAGGGTGCTCCTGGCCTCTGGTGGGTGGAGGCGAGGGATGGAGGTGAACATCCCGCCAAGCCCAGGACAGCCCCGCGGCAGTGAGCTCTCAGGGTCCCAGACATCAGGAGAGCTGACCCTGAGAAACCATTGCTGAATTTTAGGCCAACATTTGTCACCAAGTCTTTCCTGGGCCATTTGCAAAAGCACGTGCTCAAACATCAGAAAAATATAATAGGACCAAAGCAGTGATGAACACCGCTGTCTCAAAAGAAGAGAGTTTAACAGGTTACCATTGGAAGCAGCAGCCCTCTTGAATAGAAGACATTTCTTAAAGGAAGGGAATGGGGGCCGAGGGAGGGAAGATGGGAAACGGAGATCATTTCTTCCTCCAGATTGTTCTCTGGAAGTTATTCATGCAGTTCCAGAGTTCTCTATGGTTTCAGCTTGAGTGCACGTTGGTACCTATCTATCTATCTATCTATCTTTTTTTAAAAAAAGATTTATTTGTTTATTTGAGAAAGAGAGAGAGAGTGAGCACCTGAGCAGGAGGAGGGGCAGAGGGAGAGAAAAATAGAATTGCAAGCCGGCTCTGTGCTCAGCACAGAGGCTGACACAACACCGGACTTGATTTCACAACCGTAAGATCATGACCTGAGCCAAAATCAAGACTTGGACGTTTAACTGACTGAACCGTCCAGGGACCCCCATCTATCATCTCTCTATAATCTCTTTTATCTATCATCATCATCATTATTATTATTTACCACCTGTGTATCATCTAACATCTGTCTATCATGTCAGGAACCAACTGCTGGAACTTTGGTAACAAGGAACGAGATACTTTCCCTTTGGGCCCAAACCAGTGGGCTCTTATTCCTATGGCCAGGGCAGCGTCCAGCTGTGGGTCTCAGACTCTCAGCTCCAGTGGCTGGAAGCACTGATGACTGTAAATCTATGCCATGAATGCTTCAGGGTTTGGGAGACCTTTTCTCCCTGATGTTAAGGATGGACCAGCACACACAGCCCCAGGCCTGGCCCTCCTCTGCTCTCTCCCAAACGGTGCTGATCACTTGATCACTCCCGGGGCAGAGGCATCGAGGGGCCCCTTTCAGCTCATGTTAAAATAAAACAAATCAAAGTCAAAATCCGAGACGGATTCTGGGCATAGGACCTTTGCTGTCTTCCCTCATTTTCATTATCATGAAAGCAAAGTACGGCTCCTCTTATTTTCTCATATGCCCGGGGGAGCCCTTGATGCTGATTTACTCTGACCTAATCAGGTAAACAAGAGAGGGGCGGGGGCCCACCTGGAAGCAGTTGCAGGTGCCTGCCTCGTGTTCCTAGGGGCCCTTCAAGCGCCCTTCAAGCTGCGCCGGGTAACGACCTCCCACTGTTCAGGTGGGCTGACAGGTGACTCTTCTTCCTCTCAGGAGGTTATTCAGCCGACATGCTCTTTGGATTCTTAGAGGACTGAAGAGCATAGGGGCACCTGGGTGGGCGGAGGGGAGACCCGTGGACCATGAATGCATGGAGAAGAAGAACGTGTTAGCATTTCCACCATATGTCCCACTCTGCACTGATGTGTGGCCTGACATCTCTTGGGCCATGGAGTCAGGACAAGGGCCCAACGAGGTGAGTCAGGAAAGACAATGTGAGACTGTAGCATGTCCAGAGGGAGTTGGGGAGGGGGTTAGTCCTTCTCCCACAGCTCCAGGGTGGCTTCAGAGCCCTGGGTGTCTGGGGTCCCCTGCAGAATTGGCCAAGCTCTGGATGGGGTCAAAGAGGGCAGAACAGACATGAAGGAGGCCTGATATGAAATTGTTCATGAGCAGAAGTCAGACACCCCAGGGAGATCCCAGGGCAGGCCTGGGGTGCGGTTGCCTGTGTGCAGTCAAGTGGAAGATTTGGGAGGAAGGTCACTAGGAGTACATGGGCGTCTAGGACTGAGGACCATCTAGGACATGCATGTGCAGGATGGCTCATCCCATCTGGGCTGGCTGATAGGACTGCGGGACTCGCAGGGCCACTGAGCAGAGGAGGGTTCAGGTGTAGAAGTCAACAGAGCCCAGAAAGCAGAATATGAACTAGGTGCTATCAGTACCAGTGTCTTAGCCTGTTAAGGTTGAAGGAAAAAGACCACAGACTGAGTGGCTTATAAATAACAGAAATTTATTTCTCACAATTCTGTAGGCTGGAAAGCCCAAGATCAAGTTGCCAGGAGATTTGGTGTCTGATGAGAAGCCGACTCCTTGTTCATGGATGACCAACTTCTCTCTGTGTCCTCACATGGCAAAAGGGGTGAAGAGCTCTCTAGGGTCTCTGTTATAAGGGCACTAATCCCATCATAAGAGCTCCACCCTCAAGATCTAATCACCTCCTGAAGCCCCACCTCCTAATGCCATCATATTAGGGGTTAAGATTTAGCAGACCCATGGACGTTCAGTCCCTCAGCCATGGTTGATGGCCTCACTTTCCTCTGATGGGTTTTGCTTTGCTGTTGTCCCCAAACATTTGTATCCCCCTTAAATTGGGAAAGAAAGAGCATAGGTAAAAGAGTGGTGTGAGCTTTTTTGTTGAAAATGTGAGATGAATTTTGGGCTGTGGAATATAGTCAATTTTTGCACCTTTGAAGAGAAAAGACATTGGTGACCCCAGCAATTTATGGTCAACTTTAGACTGGAAACATCCTTTCACTTGTTTATTCATTCACCAGGCACTTATTTGTTGAACATCTATTATATGTTGGGTCTGGGGATGCAGACATGAACATGAAGGTGGTCCCTACCTTCAGAGGATACACAGCCCATGGGCTGGACAAGTGCCTTTGGCTGAACTCAGATTGTAAATCCAACACACAAGATGCCTAGTTCCTTCATTCTACATTTGTCCTGTTTTATTTTTAGAGAAATCTGTGTGTTTTGGAGGTTGGGGGCTCACACAGGGAATATGGCACGTATCACTCAATTTTGCTGGCTCAGTAAGACTTACAGTAGCAGAAGAACCCCAAAATGGCCAGGAGCAGGAGGTAGAATTAATGAATGCAGAATTTCTAGGTCAAGCCCAACTTCCATAGAGCAAAAGATTATGGAAAATTATTTTCATGGCTTCTCTGCCTATTTATTACCCTCATGCAGTGAGACTAAAGTTGTCAAGAGGTCACACACCATCTGCTACTCGGTCGCTTCTGTCATATCCTATGGTTGGTTTACTTTACAAAAAGCTACAGGACCTGAGCCCTCATCTGAGAAAGTGTGCTCTGTGTTCTGTCTCTTCAGAGGCACAGGGCCGAGGAAAATTAAAGTAGTAAGGGGCATAATCTGGGCACTTTATTTAGTGCTGTTGTTGTTATTTTTTTTTAACCAGGGGACCATGGGCTTCTATCAAGGCAATTGTTGGCAAAATTTTATGGGTAGGTGGGTATGTAAATTCAGGTGAAGAGAAGGTCTATGTATTCATCAGATTCTCTATCACCAGTGCCCATCACCTCTGAAAACAAAAACAAAGCTTTGGAACCACCAGACAGACAACGGAGCATCTTTCACTTCTCATATTTTCTTCTGTACAGCAGAGGTGGGTGGTTCCTTTATGCCTCCAGGGGATTATGCAATACTGTTGCATACAACTGGTATGATTGTGCACACACAGGGAAGAGAGAATAAAGGAAAAAGAGAGACACAGAGAGGGGGATGGTATAACTGAGGATCGCTTTTCAGGAGAGGAAGAAGGGGAAATAGTGAAAGAACAATAGTGGAGAGAAAGAACGAAATTTCACTACCTCATGACACTTGGGGGGCTACTTAAAAATAGAGTTTTTTGTAGCACGTGGTTGAGTTCTGTAAGCTTCACATTCGCTAATGATCTGAGACCTTTGTGGACTCAGACCTGTGATGTCAAGGACAGAGTAGAAGAGAAAGTGAGAGTCATTTTTGGTGAAGGTTTGTTGATTAACTACTGGCCATGATGGGGGCACAGAAGGGAAACTACATGGTTCCACGGGTCTCAGCATTCGATGGCGGGGAGGGACACAGATAATCAAGAGTGGTGTGGAAGGGCAGTGAGACAGGTAGACACAGAGGATTCCAGGAAGCCCAGGGAAGGGCACTTCACAGGCCTGAGGTGATTTAGGAGGGCTGCCGATAGGTGAGGGCACGTGAGCCAGGTCTGAAAGAAGGAGGAGTGAATCAAGGGAACTGAGTTTTGAGGTAAGAAAGACAAGAAGGACTGCATGATAAAAGGTCAAGGGGTGAGAGAAACAGCAAGGTCTGGAAGCAAGACCACAGCAGTGGAAAGCTCTTGCAGTATGAGGTATGAGGCCGTAAGCTGCCAGACATAGGGCTGGGGAGTTGGACAAAGAGCAGTTCATGAAGGTCTGCAGTGCCTCTTTCTGTCTCACTTCTTCTGCACATGCACGCTGAGCCGCGTGGCTTTCTGCACCTGCTTTTCCATGGCTCCTTCTACATTTCATAGGGTTACAGCCAAGGGGTTTATCCCAGAAGCCTCACCATGGATTGTATTTCAAGGGGATCCTATAGTTAGCCCAAGCGAGACAAATGCAACCTTGAGGAAATTTCTATTTCTTTCTTTGAACATGTCTTTGGCTTTAGAAAATCATTTGGTGGACAATTGACATTCCTGGGTTTGATGGCCTCTGTTGGGAGTCAGTTCTTCCCAGGAGAGTTCTTGTGTAATTTTGCACATCTGTGAATGGGGCACTCACTTATCTTTTTTTCTAGACCCTCTTTTTGGGGATATTTATTGAGTGAATAACCTTGGGAGTCAGAGTGGATGACTTTTTCTGGGGCAAAGTCCAGGTGTACTTACTACCCATTATAAAAGCTTCAGATTCCCTAAGCTCAGGGTTCCTCTCTTGCAATGTAACTCTCTTATGTGTACCAGGGCTGCTTGGCCTCCTGTGTGTCACTCTGTGGGGACTGGGTTTGGCGAAACTTCTTCGAAGCCAACACTGCTATTGCTGTGAGTGATGGAAGTCTTTTGTCTCTGACTAAGGAGGTTTGTGTCTTTGGGCAGCATCCATGAAACTGGCCAGCTGTCTTCATCAGCTCAGGCAGCCATAACAAAAAGACCATAGACTGGGTAGCTTAGACAACAGACATTTATTTCTCCCAGTTCTGGAGGCTGGAGGTCTGAGATCAAGGTGCCAGCATGGTTGGATCCTGGTGAGAGCAACTTCCTGGCTTGTAGATGCCTGCCTTCTTGCTGTGTGCTCACATGGTGGAGAGGGAAAGCTCTGGTCTGTTATTATAAAGACACTGATCTCATGATGAGAGTTCTACTCTCATGACCTCATCTAAACTTAATTACCTCTTGCAGGTCACACCTCCAGATACCATCATGTTGGGGACGAGGGCTTCAACATGTGAATTTGGAGGGAGATACAAACATTCACTTCATAACACCAGCTAACCTGTTCTTGGAAACAGAAAAACCTTAGACCCATCACAGTTCTGGGAAGCTTTTTCCAAGGGAGAAGGAATTACCCCCTCATCTCTGACCCCGTGGCTGTCTATGTTTTTTCCTATTATAGCTCGAGTCCTGTTATTGAGATTTATTGTGTGAGGGTCTCTTCTGCTGGCCTGTCAGTTTTGACTTTAAGGGGATGGACTGCATCTTAAATAGTTTTGTTTGTATGTCCCAGAACGTCTGATACTTTGGGGGTACATAGTGGATAAATGGCAAATGTGTGTTGGATTCGATTGAGGCAGAGACTACGCATACTGGTTCTGAAAAGAGATAGTAATCAAGAGGTGATTTTCCCCTACTCCTCTGGTCCCAGGATGACTTCAAGAGGGGCAACTTCAGGACATCTGTGTGGCTCAGTGGGTTAAAGCCTCTGCCTTCAGCTCAGGTCATGGTCTCAGAGTCCTGGGATCGAGCCCCGTGTCGGGCTCTCTGCTCAGCGGGGAGCCTGCTTCCTTCTCTCTCTCTGCCTGCCTCTCTGCCTACTTGTGATCTCTGTCTGTCAAATAAATAAATAAAATCTTAAAAAAAAAAAAAACAAAGAAGAAGAAGGAGGAAGGAGAAGGCCAACTCCACATTCAAACTCCTGAAATCTCTGTCTTCTCCCATTTTCCGCAGACCTTAGTGCTGCGTCACCTACAACTGGCCATTGCCCTCGCCCTTGAATGAATTTCAAAACATGACACTGACGGGAGGCTAACTTTCCAAGTTCAAGCCCCAGGAAAATAAAAGTAAGTAAATAAGAATTCAGCGCCAGATGGCTTGAAAGGACAAAACCGGAGTGCAGGATTAACTGGCTGGTAACAAAAGCTGTCATTACAGAGTGTCATCGTTGGCGGGTTATTTATTAGCTCTTCCCTTTCGATACCAAATGTCAAATGTGTTAATGTGCAGAAACCAAGCTTTCCCCACCCAGCTGCTCCGGTGTCAGGCTGCCAGCTGCATTGTCTCCTTTGCAAGAACTGCCAGGAATTTAGCATTCATATGTCATGTTATGCATACCATATTGCACTTAAAAAAGGCCAGATGAGGACAAGTCGGCCCAATAATCAGCCTGTCAATCATTATGCTGCATAGTGCATGGAACTGCTTTTCCCCAAACCTTTGTTCTCTGGTAGAATGGGCTCTCTCTCTGAACCCTGGGCACCAGACAGGAACGTATGGTTTATTTCGTCAGTCGTTGCCTAGAATCAAAGAGGCATATCTACCCATCCAGTGCTCATGGAGGCTTAGGGAATTGCAAAATGATTGTACTGAGAAAAATTTTGTCCTTGTGAATGGCACTTGGTCTAAAGACTGCCCTTAAGTCTCTCTCTGTCTCCGTATGCTTCATTTTCTTTTCTCTCTCTTTCATACACACATCCCCTAAATTAATTTTATATGCTCATACTCTTCTTTCTTTACTATATCTGCAGCCGAGGCATAAAGTTTAACCTCGAGCAACCAAATACTATATTACATAATTAAAGAACATGATCAGAGTTTGGAGATGATTCCTATTGTTAAGAAAAAATTGATGTAACCTGTGTTCCCTGAGCACCTCCCTCTACACAACACCAGAACCACTGGAGAGGCCGAAGAGACATAAGGTCTATTCTGAAAGAGCCCACAGGTATACGGGAGATGGGAAGCTACCATGCCTGGACTATGTGCTTGCTATCTTGTGCTTTGCTCCTTGTTGAAGACAAAACTATTTGGGACAGAATAGACATGTGTGGTCAGAAAAAAGGTTCTCTTATAGTCTTCTGAAATGGACTTTTTTCTCTTTCTCTCTTTCTTTCTTTCTTTCTTTCTTTCTTTCTTTCTTTCTTTCTTTCTTTCTTTCT
>NC_081558.1:206984659-207044040 GCF_022355385.1 Mustela nigripes | reverse complement strand
CTCTTTATGCTCCTCATCCAATGCAGAGCCTGATGCAATGCTTGAACACATGACCCTGAGATCAAGACCTGAACCTAGATCAAGAGTCAGATGCTCAACTGACTGAGCCACCCAGGCACCCCTGTTTCTCCACTCTTCAGGTGGAATTTTTCTCTGAGGCTACACAGTGTGAGAAATTACAAAGACCATGCCACTGTGGCCCTGAAGCTATGCCTTGGCTCTCCTTGAAGTTTGGGGCTGACATAGTGAGGCAGGAAGCCCCCTGTGCACTGTCTGTGGTTCAATTAGGCACCCAGTTACCCAGAGCTTTCCTGGAACAGGACCTCTTGCCGGTGCTCTGGAGGATGAGAATGAGAATGAGTGTAAAGGGAATATAACTACCCTCAGGTATAATTTGCCAGGAAGGGGGGCTGGTGCCCGAGTGGCTCAGTCATTACGCGTCTGCCTTCAGCTCAGGTCATGATCCTAGGGTCCTGGGATCAAGCCCTGCACTGGGCTCCCTGCTCCTGGGGAAGCCTGCTTCTCCTTCCCACTTCCCTTGCTGTGTACCATCTCCCTCTCTGTCAAATAATAAAATAAGATCTTAAAGAAAAATTTACCAGGAAGGCAAAATATAAGCAGGTGAGATTTTCCACTGGAAAACAAGATGAGTTTTCTAGGAATATTCCATGGCCGTGCAGGATAGCTAAACAGCGGGAGCAGCCAGGGGCTGTGAGATGAAGGGGAGAGTCAAGGGTCTGAGAGACTATGTGGTGATGTGGGAGTTTGAGGGGATGGTTTCTGGAAAGAGGATAAGAACTAGAAGACAGAGGGAGATGGTGGGTGTTCCTGGGAGGGGGAAATGAGACCAGAGGCAGTGAGGCTGTATATTATTGGGACACAAAGGGACCCAGTAAGGATCCCCCTCTTCCCCTGAGTTCTACATTAATTGAGAAGCAGTGAAAAAGAATAAGGTAAATGGGAAGCAAAAGGAAAAAAAAAATCACTTTTACTACTGAAAAGTCTGGTATTGGAAGATATGGGTCACGCTGACGAGTGCAGGAGTTGGCTTCCTAGCATCTGCAAAGGCTGTCTGTGACCTGGATTGGCCTCCCCAATGTGGGGGCGGCCTCTTAAAATGTGGGTCTGGATCCACTGAGTGGGTAGCCTGGCTCCCAAGATATGAAAGGAAGAGAAAGGTACTGGGCTAGGATGCCTCATGCCTTGTCCTAAATTAACCAGAGAAGCCACTCCCTCCTCCCAGGGAGCTTCCCCCAGGAGAAAGTTGTAGGGAAGATGGGATCCCCTCAAACGACAGGGTCCAGAGAATGAATAGACCTGTCTGAACTGCCTGGGGTTAAATGGGGGCCAAGTGAAGCATCCACCGGCTGGCAAGTGAAGCATTGAGGTAGATACTATGGGCACTAGAAACCATTGAAACATCTCAGAAGATGATTTAAGCTGTATGAAGGGAGTTCAATTTCGTGACTGCAGTATGGGCGGGATTCCCCCAGAGGAGAGCCTATAGGAGAAAGCCTGGCTGGAGCTGTTCCGGGCAGATGTAGGAAGTGTCCAAACTAGTGGGCCATCTGTGGGTGGCCAGGGAGCACCAGGAAGAGCCTGAATGGCCAGGACCTAGGGGTCAGCTGCAGGGGACAAGGAGAAGGCACAGCTAAAAAGAGTCCAGGTTTGTGTCCAGATGACTGAGAATGGTGCCCTGTGAGTAGAAATGAAGGCATGGGCAGAGGGAGCCTGGCCTGTTGTGGGGTGGGCTGAGTGTGCATTTCTGTGCACTGAGTTGAAGGTGAAAGTAGGACACCCAGCAGTCCTAAGGGACTGGGAGGTGGTGGGGGGGTGGGGGGGGGAGAAGCTGTGTGAGTCCCAGAGGGCAGCTACCAGAGCAGGGTGGGCAGGTGTCAAATGCTGAAGGGAGTGGGGTCGGATGAGGACAGATTGGGTAATTAGGATGTCGCCAGTGACCTTCTCACAGTCAACGCAAGAAAAGAGATGGAGAAAAGATTTCAAATGTTCCGTTTCCTAAAGAAGAACCAGTGTCACCTGGATCTGGCATTTCCTATTCAGCCCCGTAGCAGAATTATACGTGAGGAAGAAAATGGCATTTGGACACTTTATTTGCTGTCCCCTTGGTCTGGGAACAATATTCCCATTTGTTAGCTTCCCCTGATGATGTCTTTGAAATGCCTGACCTCAAGGTCTCATACTGAGAGGAGTGAAAACAAGCAAATCGTGTTTTGAGGGCAGCATCAGAATGGACAGGATCTCTGGACCCCAGGCATTCCCAGGGGACAGTTGAGATGCCAGTGGCTTCCCGAGGGGGTGGTTTTGACAGGACCGTGTTGAAGTAAGTGAAGGAGAGGGCTGGACAGAAAGGAGGGTCTAGGGGTTGACTTGGAATACCTGATAGTCACATAACTTGGTAATTTAAAAATCCAAATGGATGCCATTCCTTTAATGTATAATATATTTCCTATATAATATAATATTCCTATATAATAGCCTTTTAGCCCTATTATACATTAGTCAGGGTTCTCCAGAGAAACAAAACCAATAGAATATATATATATATAGAGAGAGAGAGAGAGAGAGATAAAAGGAGACTTATTATAGGAATTGGCTAATTGGGTTATGGAGTCTAAGGAGTCCCATGATACGCTGTTTGCAAACTGGACAACCAGGAAAGCAGGTGGTGTGATTGAGACTGAGTGCAAAGGCCTCAGAACCTCTGATGTCTGAGGGCAGGAGAAGAAGGATGTCCCAGCTCAATAGAGAGCAAATTTGCCCTTCCTCTGCTTTTTTGTTCTATTCAGGCCCTCAGTGGATTGGATAGTGCCCACCTGCTTTGGAAAGAGCCAAATCTCTGTACATGGCTTTTAAACTTGAAGCAAAGTGAATCGCGTGATGTCCGCAATAGATCTGAGAAATCACTGATCACCCCTTCCCATTGCACCATGTTTTGGATTAAAATCAGGGTGTGCGGAAACTTTGGGCCTGATTTCCTTGAGGCTCCTTTACTGGCCCAGGAAAGCAGTTTTTAAGAAGAAGAACCGAGCAGTACCACACCACTGCCATCAGGACAGCCGTGCCCAAGGTGGTCGTTTTGAAAAGAGACATGTCTCCTCTGATCAGAAAACCTAGACAGTTACTAAAAGGCATGAGTTTATGTCAAGAAATCATTATATATTATGGTATCGTCTATGAGAAAAGAAAAGTGCAAAGCTCATTATACTTTGGGGAAATTGCCATGAAGTTTTCATGGTAATTCATATAGCTTTGGGTAAAAGAAATAGCAGGTTTTATTGTTTAATATTCTTGGTGCCTTATTACTAAAACATACGTCATAGCAATGCTTGTCTGCGTGCTTTAAGCAACGTGTATGTGATGGACCCTTTGTGGTAGTGAATTTAATTGTAGTTGCAGTAGCTGTAATCCAACATCAGAACTCCATGACATATACAGATTTAGAATTTTGCCGAGATAGGGTCTTGATATAGTGGCCTAAGGGGTCTGTGCTGTATATATGACAGAATCTGTGGGGGGGTAAAGTGGGGAGTCAGAAGGCACTAGCGCATGATGCAAATCCTATCTGCAAATTCCATTCCCAAGGTAACTCATTCTTGTATCCTAGCTTTTACAACATATCATCTTTTTTTTCCCCAAGATTTTATTTTATTTATTATTTTTTTAATTTTTTCAATTTATTTATTTTCAGAAAAACAGTATTCATTATTTTTTCACCACACCCAGTGCTCCATGCAATCCGTGCCCTCTATAATACCCACCACCTGGTACCCCAACCTCCCAACCCCCCGCCACTTCAAACCCCTCAGATTGTTTTTCAGAGTCCATAGTCTCTCATGGTTCACCTCCCCTTCCAATTTACCCCAACTCCCTTCTCCTCTCTAATACCCCTTGTCCTCCATGCTATTCTTTATGCTCCACAAATAAGTGAAACCATATGATAATTGACTCTCTCTGCTTGACTTATTATGCTGAGTGAAATAAGTCAAGATTTTATTTTTTTATGAGAGAGAGGTGGGGGAGGAAAAGAGGGAGAGGGGCACTCCACACTGAGTGCAGAGCTGGACGTGAGGCTTAATCTCAGGACGCTGAGATCATGATCTATGCCAAAACCAAGAGTCAAGACACTTAACTGACTGAGACACCCAGGAGACCCAACACAATATCATTTGTGTACTGATAAATTTCTTTTCATTGGGAAAACCAATGCCCAGGAGAAATCTGAGGTGTCACATTATTTCACCATTTGGGAGCCTATGCAAATTCTGGAAGATGTCCATCATGAAGGTAAAGGCCTTACTAGCGTGCACATATATTATTGTACATTTATACACACAGATACATTGTTGCACACTTTTCTCTCTTTCAAAAACATAGTTAAGTACAAGAGGTGCCTTCCTTTTCCTAGGACAGAAAAACAAAAATGTTATGGGAACTTGGAGATCACTTACTTTAATTCAGAAACAGTAAACCAGGTCTCTGAGAAGTCACCTGCCCCCCACCCTTGGCCCCACGCTGTGGGTTTTTGCAGAAGTTAGAATCCAGGCCTGCGGGTCCCCCAGCTTTTTTCATTGCCCCATGTTCTCATGTGAATCTATTTCTCCCTAGGGCTCTCTGCTTTCTAGCAGCAGCTATGAAAAGCTAAGTGCCCCTCTGCTTATGAGGAGCCCACCCAAGGCTCTCCCACTATTGCAGGAACCAGTGTGGTGAGCAAATGGAACTCAGGACAGAAAAGGAGGCAGTACCTGCTTTCAATATACTTTTTAAAAGATCCAGTGCAGTTGGCCTCACTTTAAAAATCAGTCCTCATTGGTCCATTTATAGATCCTCTCTTAGAAACTTGAAAGGGAACATTTCTGAATCAGTATTTCCTACCAGACTCCACTTGCCACTGTTCATCCTTTCGAGCCATGGCAGACATTACCAGCAGATCACAGTCTCCTTGTCCTTTTCCTGAGTCCAGGGATGACCTCGGACTCCTTCTCAACAGGCAGCCACTGCCAATCAGTCAGAATTGATGCCCAAGATGGAAACCAGATGCCAGTCCTGATAGTGTAGCTTGATCCGATGGAGCCGGTCATAGGTGTTATGTACATACAATGATTTTATTTTCTTTTTTTAAAAGATTTATTTATTTATTTGAGAGCAAGAGAGGGAACATGGGGGCAGGAGGAGGGGCAGAGGGAGACAGACAGAGAATCTCAAGCAGACTCTGCTGAGCATGGAGCCCAATGTGGGGCTTGTTTTCATGACTCTGAGATCATGAGCCAAAACCAAATGTTGGACACTCAATCGACGGAGTCACCTGAACTCCCCCATAGAATGATTTTATATGTATCAGTAATGATGGGGGTAAGAATAACGACATTTACCGAGTCCTTACTATGGGCCATAACATTGCTAAGCATTTTATTATTATTATCTCATTTCTTTTCACGGCAATCTTATAAATATGTATGAACATTCTCACTTTACAGATAAGGAAACTGAGGCAGGGAGAAGTTAAGTAAATTGCCCCAGATCTAGGACCTGTAAGGAAATGACCCTCTGAGGGTCCCACTCTCACTATGGTGCCTTCTCAGCCTTTAGACACCGACAAAGGGAATGACAGACAAGCTCTTGTCTCAGATCCAGACGTGCCCAGAGCTCTACCAGAACCCTGGTTTCTATCATTTCTGTTTCCATGCCCCTTCTTTACCTGGCCTTCTCTGGACTGCCATCTGTCGTCAAAAGTCCAGATGTCTCCTCGGCATTTGGCCCCAGGAGCTGGGATTCTCATTACCCTGGCCTCTCTTTCATTAGGTTGGTCAGCATCCACGGGTCAGCGCCATGCCAGCCTCACCTCCAGGACCCATGCTAGTAAGAAGTGTGGGTGGCTGGTGCTGACTCCTTTGCCCTCAGATCCTCAGCAATCCTTCTCCTTTTCCCTGGGCTGTGCTCTCATTCCAGGTAAGTTGGAGAAAAACCCCAGCCTTCCAGTTAGCCACTGGGAGCAATCAATGGATCAGCTCACTCTTCAGGAAACTTGTGGACCCCTGTTTTAGATCCAATGTCCAGAAGAGCCCAGAACAACACAAATGGATTACTCATTGCCCATCAGCAGGTCAGAGAGAGGAGTTCATTGGATTGGCTGTAGAGAGAAGGTCCTTAAGAGTTAAAATTGGACAGTACCACATGGTGGCAAAGATATAAAACACCAGGACTTGCCCATACCTGCAGCTGGTAGTGCTACTGGTAAACCACGTTGGCAAGCACTCTGGTGACATCTAAGAGAGTGGAAAATGTGCATCCCCCATGATCCACCAATTCCATTCCTTGGTATTTTTGCTGGAGAAACTTGTTCCTTTGCACAAGAACATGTATGGCAGCATTTCTGTGATAGTGAAAAATTACACAGAATCAACGAATTACGAAGATCATGGAGATAAGGGCTGTGGAAGAGGGACTCTGGTGAGGTTGGATGGGGAAGGGAAAGGAAGGTCATGTGGATGGAGAGCAGGATGAGGGCACGAAGGAGTCTGGGAGCAGAGGACTTGGGAGATGGCTTCTGCCATGCTCTATAGATGAAGGGACATTGACCTCAAGAGAAGCAGACTGCTACTTCATCTGCACATGAAAAACCAACCCAAAGAAGACCATTGTATTTTCACTGAAGCCTCTAAGCAGAAAGCAAGTGTAAGTGAGTCTGGTACATGAGGTTCCTTAAGGAGAGGACATGTCTGGTTAATTTTCCAAATAAATTTTGCTTGCTTTGATGAATGTAGAAATATCTGAATTCTTTACATTAATAAGCCAGTTCTAGATTTCTCTTAAACACATCCCCATTCAATAGGCAATTGATTTGGTCAGCTCTGTTGTTGGCCTCTTGTGTACAGTATTTTATAGTATTTTATTCTTTGAAGAAAGTTGCCAGAAAGCCTTGGCCAAAGCTTTCCAACATTGGAAACTGGGAGATGTGGATTTCAATTCTAATTTCATTAACAGGACTCTGGATACCCAGTTTCACAGAAACACTCCTCCCCTTTGGATTTATTTATCCTATACCCCCTTTGTAAGTCACATGGAACTTAAGAAAGCCATTGTTATGAACTAACAGTTTGTGTCCCCCAAAATTCATATCTTGAAGCCCTACTCCCCATGGGGTGGTATTAGGAGGACTCCTTGTAAGAGTCATGAGGGAGTTTGCTTCCTCTCTTGCTCTCCACCATGTGAAGATACAATGAGAAGTTGACAGTCTGCAACCTGATATTGGACTCCAGCTTCCAGAACTGTGAAATAAATTTCTGTTGTTTACAAGCAACCTTGTCTGTGGTGGTTTGCTATAGCAGCCGAAATGGTCTGAGATAGTCATTCGACTTGACAGTATGCTATTTCTCATTTAGAAAGGAGAAAGGCTTCAGCCCGCATTTCTTATTCTAGAAAACTGGTGATCTTGGTGTGTGAAGATAACCTTTCAGTGCAGAGCACTGAAAACACTGAATAAAAGAAGAAAAATTAACAGATGGGTGATCTGGCAGTAAAGTGAGAGAAATCATTCAAGGTCAGACATGAGTCTACAAGGGCAAGTCAGTGCTGCAGCTGGCAGTTACCCCAGAATGATGTGCAGACTCCTGCTGGACTAGAGTATAGATATGTGCATGTGTGTGCGTGTGTATGAGAGAGACAGAGAGAGAGAGAGAGAGAGAGGAAGGATATAGGAGATGATCTAGGGCCCACACAATGTTCTAGGGTGAACCAGAAACCACCTGCCCCAACTAAACCTGAGACCTCCCCTAAAGAAAGCCAATACTCCCAAACACAGGCATCCAAAAAAAGAAAAAAGGAAAAGAAAATAAAAAGGAAAAAAGCCTGTATCACAGTGACAAAATGGAGATTCTTAGCCATGTTGGCTTTGACTCTCAATATAGGGGAAAAGAAATATAGAAGTCTCGAGGCTTCCTAACTTTGGGTTTGAAGATAAAATTCATTCTGCATATGACCACACTGTATACATATTTCAGATACAAGAAAAATATGAAATGTGTATTTCATATGTTTAAAGAAATAAGAGAAATAGATAAAAATAAAGAAATAAGAGAAATAAGTTTAACCTTAAAGTAAAAACTATGGGACAAGACACTGCCACAAAGGGCCAGGGAGATGAATACAGTTCTGGGTATGAAAAAATAAATAGTTGGGATTGGGAACTCTAACAGTTGGGTTAAACAGTATGTTAGGCAGCTGAAGATAGATATTGAGAAATCACTGGGAACTCAGCAGAGAGAGAAAAAGGATGAAGGTAAAAAAGATAAACTAAGAAATGTGGAAGGCAGACTGAAGAGGTCTTTCCTAGGTTTCATCAGAAAGAGAATGGTGGACATACAATATTTGAAGAGATAGAGGGTGGCTTAGAATTTCTCCCAAAACGATGAAAGACATGAATTGTCAGATTCAGCAAGTCCAACATATCCCAGACAGGATAAGGAAAATGTACCTTGTACTTGGTAGAGCACCAAGACAAAGAGATGTTAAATGATGTGAGACAGATTACCTACAAAGGAATGGCAGTTAGTGTGGGAGCTCACTTCCTAAAATTAGCAATAGAAGCAAGAGGATATTAAGATAGTATCTTCCAAGTGTTGAAAGAAACCATCATCAACCTAGAGAGCTGGCCTGATGTAGTTTACTAGGCAGGCATTTATTAGTAACATTAAAGAATATAATTCAGGAAGAAAAGAAATAGACCCATGGGGAAAGACTGAAATGTATTAAGGAGTGGGGAAAACAAAAACATAAACATTTGGATAAGCCTAAGCAAACAATGACTATATAAAACAAAAATACCAACAAAAATCATAGTCTGATTTCTTCTTCAAAGTGTGTTGGCTTTTTTGTTCCTCTGTATTTCCATATAAATTTTAGAAGGCCTTGTTAATTTCTAAGGAAAAAAAAATCTAAATCTGCTCTGATTTTTATTGGATCAATTTGGAGGTAATTGACGTCTTTACAATGTTGTATCTTTCCACCCAGGGACATGATCTACCCCCTTTACTTATTAATAATTAGTAATTAGTAACATAATGTGAACAATGTTTTATAGAAAATGATCTTTACATTTATTCCCACAATTTTAATTTTGTGATGTTATTGTAAATGCTGTTTTAAATTTTTCATTTTCTTTTAATTTTTGGTGTGATTTTTTAAAATTTAAATTCAATTAACCTTCACATAGTACATCATTAGTTTCTGATGTAGTGTTCAGTGATTCATTAGTTGCATATAACACCCAGTGCTCAACAGATCATGTGCCCTCCTTAATTTCATTTTCTAATTGTTCATTCTTTTTGCTTAGATTACATTTGATTTTTCTAAAGTGACTTTTATCCAATGACCTTGCCAAAATTACTTCACAGTCTGCAAACTCCTTCTACGTTTCCTATCTATGCAATCATGTTATGATCATGCTGTGTAGGAATAATGACAGTTTCATTTCTTCCTTTCCAATTCCTACATTTTTTTCTGGCCTCTTTGCAACAGCCAAGACATCCAATACAATATAAACAGACGTGGTAAAAGTAGGTATTTGTGCTTTATTCCTTATCTCAAGTGGAAAGCTTTCAGTAATTCACCATCAATATCACATACGATGTAGAGATTTTAAAAATACCCTTAGCAGATTGTGAAAATTGTATTTCTATTTGCTAAAATTTTGATCATGAATGGATGTAAAATTTATCAGATGCTTTTCTGCATCTAAGTTTGTCATATAATTTATTTTATTTATTCTGTTAATATGGTGAATTCATTAACTGATTTTTAAATTTTAAGCTAGTGTTGTCTATCTGAAATAACTCCAACTTGGTTGTGAAGAATTATTCTTTTTATTTATCACTGGAGCTGACTTGCTAATGTTTCAGTTAGGATTTTTCATCTGTTTTCATAAGAGAGGTTTTCCTGTAATTGTCATTTCTTTTAATGTCCTTATTAAGTTTCTATCTACATTATTTTCATTTTATAAAGTGGTTTTCTATGCATTTTCCTCTTTTTCTACTCCCTGAGAGAGTTTTGTGTAAGATTTGCACTATTTCTTTTTTCAAATTTGTCACTATTTTCAAAAAGTTGTGTTTTTGTTGATTTTCAGTTGTTAAACAGTTGTTTTCAGTGTTATAAATCTTTGCTCTTATCTTTATTATTTCCTTTCTTTAGGTTTATCTTACTGTTCATTTTCTAACTTCTTAAGATAGATAGTTATATAATGATGATGAATCATTTATCATAGTTAAAATAGTCATAATCAAAATAATGATTTTTCAGACTTTTTTTTTCTAGTATATGGATTCTTAAGGATATAAATCTCCCTTTGAGCACAGCCTTAGCTTCAACTCACAAATGTGGATATTGTGTTACATTATCATCCGTTTCAAAATGGATTTTTAGAAATAAGCTTCTTTGCTTAAAAACATTTAAAGATTTCTTATTTTCAGCTATTTGTTTCCAGCTTAATTCTACTGTGTTCAGTTATTTTACTCTGACTGATTTTAGACTTCTTACATTTGTGGGAATTTGTTTTATGCCCGATATGGTCTATTTTAACAAATTATTTATGTAGCTCTTGAATAGAATGTATATTCTATGTCATCGACTCTCATGTTCTGTATATCAGTTAAGTGAAGTTGTTTCATCATGTTGCTCAAAGTTTGTACTGACTTTTTCTGCTTGTCCTATTAGTTCCTGACAGTACTGTGACTTTGTCTTCATTTCTTTTTTTTTTTTAAGATTTTATTTATTTATTTGACACAGAGAGAGAGACACTGCGAGAGAGGGAACACAAGCAGGAGGAGTGGGAGAGGGAGAAGCAGGCTCCCAGCTGAGCAGGGAGCCTGATGCAGGGTTTGACCCCAGGACTCTGGATCATGACCTGAGCTGAAGGCAGATACGTAATGACGGAACCTCCCAGGATCCCCATTGTCGTCATTTCTGTTCACCATTTCAAATTTTGCTTTGTGCATTTTGAAGCTATGTTATTAAATGCCAGAAAATTTAGTTTTGTCTTTATAGAAGCTTGACATTTTACTCTTGAGAAATATTCCACTTTATCTCTGGTAATGCTTCTTTCTTGAAAACCTACCTTGTTTGATAGCTACATCAGCATTCTTTAGGTTAGTGTTTGCAGATTATATCATTTTCAACCTTTTGCTTTCAACTTTCTTGTATTTAAGCTATATTTTAAGCAGCGTATATATATTTTTAAAATCCAGTAGGACAATCTTTGCTGTTTTTAAATAACATCTTTATTGAGATATACCTCACATACCATAGAATTCACCATTTTAAAATGTAAAATCCAGTGGTTGCTAGTATATCCACAGAGTTTCGCAACCATCACATTGATCTAATTTTAGATCATTTTCCTTACTCACCAAAGAAATCCCACATTTCATTACCCCCACCTTCCACCCCTGGCAAGCACTGGTCTACTTTCTGTCTCGATGTATTCGCCTCTCTTGGACATATCATATAAAGGGAATCATACAGTCTGTGGTATTTTGCGACTGGCTTCTTTCACTTAACATAATGTATTTGAGGTTCATCATCTGTAGTTCATTCTTTTTTTTTGCCAAAGCACATTCCACAGTATGGGTACGCCACATTTTGTTTATTCATTTATCCATTGATGAACATTTGGGTTGTTTCTACTTTTTGGCTATTATGAAAAATGTTGCTAGGAACATTCGAGTACAACTTTTTTATGAACATATGTTTTCGTTTCTTTTGGATATATATGTATGGGTGGAACTACTGGGTCATATGGTAACTCTATGTTTAACATTTTGAGGAACTGCCAAACAGTGTTCCAAAATTACTGCACCATTGTACAATCTCACCAGCAAGGCAGAAGAGCTCCAGATTCTTCACATCCTTGCCCACACTTGTTATGGTCTATCTTGATTCTGGCTATCTTGGTGGGTGTGAAGTTGTCTCCCATGTTTTCAATTTATATTTCCCTAGTGACTCGTGATATTGAGCATTTTTTCATGTGTGAATTTCATGTGTTATTGATGTCTCTTCTTTGCAGAAATATCTATTCAGTCTTTCTCTCATTTTTAAATTAGGATATTTCTCTTCTTATAGCTGTAAGCGTTCTTTATAAATTCTGAACATAAGTCCCTAAACAAGTATATGAATTGCAAATATTTTCTCCCATCCTATGAATTGTCTTTTCTCTTTCTTGATGGTATCCTTTGAAGCACAAATATTTTAAATTTTGATGAAGTTCAATTTATCTTTTTTCTTTTGTTAATTGTGCATATGGTATCAATATGTAAGATACTATTCTTTAACTCAAAAATCATCAAGATTTAGCCCTATGTTTTCTTCTAAGAGTTTTATACTTTTAGATCCTACGTACAGGACTACAATCCATTTTGAGTTGATAACCTAAAATAATGAGGTAAAGTCCAACTTTATTTTCATGCAGATATTAGGTTGTCCCAGCAGCATTTGTTGAACTTCCCCATTGAATTGTCTTGGACCCTTGTTGAAAATAAATTAATCATGAAAGTACAAGTTTATTTCTGGACTATGGATTCTATTCTACTGATCTGTTTGTCTATCCTAATGCCAGTACACACTATGTTAGGTTTTGAGGTTGAGAAGTGTGAGTTCTTCAACTTCTTTTTCTTTTTCAGACTTGTTTTGGTTATTCTGGCTCCCTTGCATTTCCATATGAATTTTTAAGGTCATCTTGTCAGTTTCTGTAAAAATAAAATGCAACTGGGACTTTGATAGGATTACATTGAATCTGAGGATCACTTTGGAGGAATATAACTCTCCTAATTGTAGGGTCTTCTGATCTATGAACATGGAATGTCTTTGCATATTTGTAGGTCTTTTTAAATTTCTTTCAATAATGTTTTATAGATTTCATGGCACAAATCTTATACTTGCTTTATTAAATTTGTTTCTAAGTAGTTTATTTTTTGATGTTATCATAAATTATATTGTTTTCTTAATGTCATTCTTAGATTATTTATTGTTAGTGCATAGGAATATAATTGAATTTTGTATATTGATCTGGTATCCTCAAAACTTGCTGAACTCATTTATCAGTTTGAATGGGGTTTTTTGTGGATTCCTTTATATTTTTTTCAATACACAAGTTTGTGTCATCTGCCAATAGAGATAAATTATTTTTTCCTTTTATTTTGGCTACATTTTATTTTGTTTCCATGCCTACTTGCCCTGGCCAAAACCTCCAGTATATTGTTGAGTAGAAGTAGCAGAAATGAACATCTTTTCTTGTTCCTGATCTTACAGGGAAGCATTCAGTTATATGAGTATTTCTAGATATGCTTTATCAGACTGAAGAAGTTTCTTCCTATTCTTAGTGTATTAAGTGTTTTATCATGAAAGAGTGTTAGAGCTTGTTAAATCTTTTTCTGCAACTACTGAGATGATCATATGATTCCCTCACCTTTATTT
This sequence comes from Mustela nigripes, assembly GCF_022355385.1. Classification (NCBI taxonomy): domain Eukaryota; kingdom Metazoa; phylum Chordata; class Mammalia; order Carnivora; family Mustelidae; genus Mustela; species Mustela nigripes. The sequence continues at coordinate 207,030,561 of NC_081558.1, read as the reverse complement.
TATAAATATTGTGTATTACAATGATGTGTTTTTGGATGCTAAATCAACTCTGCATTCCTAGGATAAGACCCACTTGGTCATGGTGTATTATCCTTTTATATAATACTAGATTTAGTTTCATAAAATTTTATTGAAGATATTTACATCAATATTCCTTCTGGGACTCATATTATGCAAACATTAGTATGCTTAATGTTATCCTATGGGTATCCAAAGCTCTGCTAATTTTCATTTATTCTTTTTTGTTTTTTGTCATTTCCATGGACATATCTTTATCTTTGCTAGTTCTTTCTTCTGCCTGTTCAAATCTGCTGTTGAATCCCTCTAATGAATTTCTCTTTCAGTTATTCTACTTTTCTACAGATTTTCTGTTTGGTTGTTTTTAAATAATTTCCATTTATTTAAATTCCCTATTTGGCAGGACATCAATTTCATACTTTCAATTAATTCTTTAGATATAATTTACTTTAGTTCTTAGAACATATTTATAATAGCCAATTTAAAGTCTTTGTATAGTAAGATCAAAATCTGGACTTATTCAGGAATAGTTTCTACTGACTGCTTCCTTTCCTGGATATGGGACATAGTTAATTATTTCTTTGAATGTCTTATCATTTTTTGTTTAATAGTGGACATTTCAAATAATATAATGTGGCAACTCTGGAAATCAGATTTTCCTCCTCCCCTCATGGTTTGTTATTGTTCCTGTTTGTCTTTTCAGAGACTTTTCTGGGCTTATTCTGTAAATATTTATTCTTTGTTGTGTGTGCCACTGAACCTACTACTTGGTTAGCTTAATGCTCATCTAATTATGAGACAAAGATTTCTTTAAATGCCAGTAAGTATCCTACACATTGCCAAGGAACTTTGCATCTGTTTGGGGGTATACCTTCTATGTTCCAGTAATTTACAATTCTGTTCTTGTCTTCCATTTCCTTCTCATACCGAGCCTCAAGGTCAGAGGTAAGAGATTAAGGCTTTCTCAGATAGTTCCTGGGCGTGCATATGCCTTGCCCATGGGCATAACCTTTTAGATTCAAGGAATATGTTAGAGTTTTTTTTAAAACCTCCTTATGGACATCTTACTTCCCACATTTTCCTTTTGTGTTTTGTTCAGTCCCTTGTTTGACTCTACTACTCTTGTCAACTGAGGCAGCTGTGATGTTAATTAATTATCACCAACTACCTTTGACAAATAATCACCGAGTAAGCTATGAGTTGGGTCAATGAAGAGAAGGCTTATGAATTGGGCTTTTCGGGGGAGCTGCCAGGAAGGTCAGGTCATGACAATTCTCTGGGAATGGTTTTTTGAGGGAGCTTCCAACCTGTTATGCCCCTTCTAGTGGCTGCTAAGTGGCTGTTTTTCACAGTTACTGTGGCTGTGAAACTGCTGGTTTACAAGGCTACTGCGTAGCTCTGGAGAGGGTGGAGATGGGAATAGGGTATGCTAAAATGTCTTAACACTCACTGTCCTCACCAATACTCAGCTGTTTTTCTTGAATAAGTGTTCCTCATATTAGTGCAAGCCTTTGGTTAACTTCCAGAGTTCTGAAAAAGTTCATTTTGACAGTTGTTGCTATGTTCTTTTTGTTTTTATGGAGGAATAGAATTTTGGAAGTCTTTATTCAGCCAACCTAGAAGTGCCTCCTCTTTAATTTTTGGATGAGTATTTAAATTGTTTGCATTGAATGAGTTACTATTATATTTGGTCTTATATCCACTATCCTACTTTTTATATTCTATTTATTGCATCTATCTTATTTTCTTTTCCCCTTCATTTTATAGCTTTAGAGTGATTAAGTATGCTTTACTATTTTTTTTTTTAAAGATTTTATTTATTTATTTGACAGAGAGAGATCACAAGTAGGCAGAGATTTAGGCAGAGAGAGAAGGGGAAGCAGGCTCCCCACTGAGCAGAGAGCCCGATATGGGGCTCGATCCCAGGACACTGGGATCATGACCTGAGCCGAAGGCAGCGGCTTAATCCACTGAGCCACCCAGGTGCCCCTGCTTTACTATTTTCTATTTGCTTGTTTTATATATATATATATATATATATATATATATATATATATATATATATAAAATATATGTGTGTGTGTGTGTGTGTATATATATACACACACATACTTATATGTATATATATATTCTTTTTTAGGTCACCTTAAATATTACAACTGCCATTTCAAAGACTTTTATTAATTGGTAACTTTATCACTTCACAGATAATGCTAGGGTCTTAAGACTCTTTCACTCAATTTCCCTCTCTCTTACCTTTTGTATTTCTACCTATGCATTTTTATTTAGATATACAGAAATCCACACAACACATTATTTTTTTGTTCAATCAATATACATTGAGTTTTACCCATATATTTACCCTTTCATTGCCCTTCTTTCATATGTACATTTTTTTTAGATTTTTTAAAAATTTATTTATTTAACAGACAGAGATCACAAGTAGGCAGAGAGGCAGGTGGGGAGAGAGATGGAGGAAGCAGGAAGCAGGAAGCAGGCTCCCTGCTGAGCAGAGAGCCAAATGTGTGGCTCCATCCCAGGACCCTGGGATCATGACCTGAGCTGAAGGCAGAGGCTTTAACCCACTGAGCCACCCGGGTGCCCCCATATGTACATATTTTTAAATTGGAGCATAGTTGACATACAATGTAATATGAATTTCATTCTTCATACATTCCTAGTTGCCTAAAGAAGTCCCTTTAGTATTAGTATTTCCTTACCACAGATCTGTGGTCAACAATACTATAAAAATTTTTTTAAATTTAAAGAAAATACTATATTTCTTTCTCACTTCTTATGAGAAAGTTTTCCTGGGTGTAGATTTCTATGTTGGCATTTATGTTCTTTTAGCTCTTTATAAATGATGTCTGTCTTAGTCTGCTCAGGATGGTATAATAGAACACTGTAAAAAGGGTGGCTTAAAAAACAGATGTTTACTTCTCATAGTTCTGAGGTTGCAGAGCCCAAGATCAAGGTGTTGGCCAATTCAGTTTCTGTTAAGGACTCTATTCCTGACTTGCAGATTACTGTCTTCCTGCTGTGTTCTCATCTCTCTCATGTCTGTTATAAGGGCACTCACCCATTCATGAGGACTCCACCCTCATGACCCAAACACCTTCTAAAGGCCTCACCTCTTAATATCATGACATTGTGTGTTAGAGCCTCAATATATGAAAGAGGAAAAGAGACACAGACATTCAGTCCATAGTAATATCATTGTCTTTTGTCTCCTTTATTGTTGAGATGCCAGTCTTATGGTTGTCTTGGAAAGTAATACACATTTCCTTAGGCCATTTTAACAACTTTCTTCCTTGTCTTTGGTTTTCAGCAGTTGAATATGATATGCCACAGGGTGATTTGTTCTGCTTAGAGTCTGTATTCCTTGAATCTGTAGTTGGATAACTTTCATTCATTTTGAAAAATTGTTGGTTCCATGAACATTAGCTCTTTCACTATATGTTCTGTGTTTTGTGCTTTTTTTTGTATTTTGTTTTTGTTTCGTTTTATATTTTTCATTCATTTTGCTCTCTGTGCAAAGTCAGGATATTTTCTACTGACCTTGCTTTCAGCCCCCAAATCCTCAACTTCAGCTGTATCTAATCTATTGTTAATTCTTATGCCATGTTTTTAATTTCAGTTGTCATAATTTTTAGTTTTCTCATTTTTATTGTCTTTTAAATGTAGATTCCAGTTCTATTCTGGCAAAAATGTCCATCTTGTAATCTAGTTTTTAAAATATATCAATCACAATTACTTCAAAGTCTATGACAGATAATTTTAATATATGGGTACCCATATAGATAGGTCTACTATCTAGTTGTTCTTCTGCTCCTGCTTCTTGGTATGCCTGATAATTTTAGAATGAGTGCTGAATGTTGTGTGTGATAAGTTGTAGGGCTCTGGATGATATTATCTACCTCCAGAGAGGGTTCACCCTATACCCTGGCAGAAGAATTAAGGGAATTCAAAGCAATCTAATCAGGGACTGAGAAAACTCAGGACTGCCTCATGGGTTTTGTTAGGCTCAGTCTGAGAACTGAGAAGCATCTTGGGGCTCCTTCTTGGTGAATCCTCAGGTTGGATTTTAATTTCTCAGCACTGTGAAACCACTGAAAACTTTGCTTTGATTTTCCGCTCTTTCTACTTGACTTCTTAGCGTCGCGCCTGCTAAGAAGAAAATGCCTCAATAGAAAAGCTGATGTTAAGGGTCAGGCTCGCCTCCTGTGCTTTTCTTCTCTTCTGATTCTTGACCTCTCAAGACCTGGCTGCTTTGGCATCCATAGACTCCAATTTTTGTCTTTCTCTTCATGTGAGATTTGTAAAACTTGGTTGGCTTTTCAGCCCCACACAAAGGTTGGCAAATGCCCTGAGGGGCAAAACTTCATGCAAAAAGTTGGGGTTCTTCAATATAGTTTCCTGCTCTCTGGGATATGTTGTGTCAAGTCCTGGCTTCCTTGAAAGCCCTTTCATGCCCTCAAACAGGTATTGGATTTTTTTTTTTTCTATTAATCCAGCTCCTCTTCATGTGTGTGTGTTTAATGGGAGCTCTGGCCTGCTAAGAAGTTACTCCATAGCTAGAATTTAAAGTCTGCAGTTATTTATTTACTTGCTTATTAAAATAAATTAAAATTTTTTCAGTGTTCCAAGATTCATTGTTTATGCACCACACCCAGTGCTCCATGTAATATGGCCCTCTTTAATACCTACCACCAGGCTCACCCAATCCACCAGTGACTTTTTTTTTTTTTTAGAGCAGTCAGTTTCACAACAAAATTGAGCAGAAAATAGAGTTCCCATATACCCCTTATGCACAGCCTCCTATACTATGGACATCCCATAACAGAGTGACACATTTGTTACAAATTGATGAGTCTACCTGAACACATCCTCATAACTCAGAGTTCACAGTTTAATCAGTGTTCACACTGGTGTTGTACATTCCATGGATTTTGACAAATTGCATTTTTTTAAAAAAATTAGCTTTATCTGGAAGAAATTTTAGATTGACATACAATTTGCAACAATAACATGGTGAGTTCTCATCTACCCTTCACCCAGCCTCCTAATGTTAATATCTTATATTGCCATGGTATATTTTTTAAAACTAAAAACTAAAAAAGAGAAATGGTATTCTATTATTAAGTAAATTCCAGACTTTATTTGGATTGTACCAATTTTTCCATTAATGTCCTTTTTCATTGTTTGTTTCAGGATTCAACCCAGGATTCCACATTGTATTTGATTGTCATGTCTCCTTTGTTCCCCTGATCTGTGACAGTTCCTCAGTCTGTGTTTTTCATGGCATTGAGTTTTGAATATTACTGGCCACTTATATGGTGGAATGTCCCTCAGTTGGAGTTTAGCTGCTATTTGTCATATGGTTATATATTAATATTATTATTTTTTGGAAGACAGATGCCTTTCTAATCATATATCAGAGCGTACATGCTATCAACCTGTCTCACTATTGGTGGTGCTAACCTTGATCACATAGCCAAGATACTTGAATGGTTTCCACTGCAGATTAACCTCCCACTCTCAATATTCTGTTCTTTGGAAGCAAGTCATTAAGTCCAACTCGCGTTCAAGTAGAGGGAGTGGAATTGAGCTTCATCTCTTAGAGAGGAGTATCTATACGACCTTTTGGAATGCTTCTTTAAGGAAGATTTGTCTCTTCTCACTTATTTACGTATGGATTCAATCATATATTTATATCAGTATAGACTCATACATAATTATTTTATGCTTCGGGTTATAATTCAGTTTTATGTGATTTATTTTGTTATTTGTTATTTATTTATTTATTTATTGGTTGCTCAAATTATTCCAACTTTGGCCATCGAGGGCTCCTTCAGTTTGGCTCCTGTGTCTTTTTGACGTGCCTCCATCCTTTTTTTTTTTTTTTTTTTTTAACACAGCCTTACATTCTTGATACTACAAGATGCTCCAATCTCATCTTGTATTTTTTTCTGTTTCAGCCCTAGAATTGGCCATTTCTGGTTTCTTTTATTAGATAATGAATATCTAGTTATCTGGCCTGCTCATTATTACTGAGCTTATGTCATGCATGTAAGACAGTGAGTCTCTTGTCGAAGTCTGCATTCTCTGACTTTTGGTTGACTTTTTTTGTTGTTGTTATTTGCATAATTAAAGTTTACTCTTTGTGAGCCACAGTCCTGTGGGATTTGACAAATGTGTAGAATCATGTATATACCATCCTAATACCATACAGAATACTGATATTACAAAAAAATTGCCTAGTGCCTCCCTTTTGTAGCCAGCCACTTTGCTCCGCATCCACAGCAACCATTGATCTGTCTTCAGCATTTGGTTTTAATCCTGCCTCTCTGCCTTGTTTGCAGAGCTTGGAGTGGGGAGGAAGAATTGAGAGGGGGTTTTAATGTCAGCTTTGCAGGAGTGAGCATGCAATAATGCCTGTTAACTGGATTGCAAGTTATTTGTCTTGCTTGTCATTATTTCTGTAGAAGAGCACTTTGTATGAAGTAGGTGCTCCTGAAAAAAAAAAAATTTAATGCATCAAGTGCCAGCATGACCCAATGTAAGTGTATGGTTAATCTGTGACAATTGAAAACTTGTTTCTTGAAAGGTTTGAGAATTCCTAAGTATTCTAACACGAGTAATTGAATGTTGCTGCAGTTGCAGTGTTAATACTGGCTCTACAATTCTCCCCATCATCCAACCCAAGCCTGACAACAACTGATTAAAATCTATGCAGAACACTTGACACTTTTACCTTGTTAGCCTTAAAAACCTTTAAATCAACCCTTCCACATAGGCTATATTATCTCCATTCCAAAAGACTGCCTCTTTCGGACCTCTAGGTTTTAATTCAGAATTAAAAAAAAAAAATCTAGAAATGCATTGCCACTTAACCATGTGCCCAACACTGCCACCCCCCCCAAAAAAAAAAAAAAAAAGAGAGAAGCAATAGATAGGACTTCGCTCAGCCACCAGCCATGCAAAATAGCAGCAGGTAACAATCCAGGGAGAAAAGATCAATCTTCAACAAGCCACATTCAACCTGTGACCTGCAGAAAGAGACCTCTACTTCTCTTGGCAAAGGACACAGAGAAGCACTTTTTGGATGCTGATATAGGAAGGAAATGCAAGTTCAACACCTTGGCCTGGGTTGAACTGCCAACTTGAAGCCAGCAAATTCCTTTCAGAACCCAGCACGAGAGAGTAAGTGTCCTGGTGCTGTGAGCATTCCTCCTTCTCTCATTGTTTCTTAAAGTGATGGAGAAGAGCCAGAGGGGTAATGGAAGATGCCACATTAGAGATACAGAAGGATTCACCAGGAGAATTGGGCAATTTGCTTGTAAATGAATCTGTAGCCTCGGGGCTATGTGTACCCAGAAAAAAAAAATGAAGTGGAAATTTGGCAAACATGATCATCAATGATCTAATTTGGCTGTTTACCCCAATCATGTTAATTGGTTAACTGCCAGGTTTTCACTCTACTTTGAATTGCTCAGGGACACCAAAAGGGAAGGGGGATTAAATCATGCCTCTGAGGCTCTTACACATAGCAGATGAAAATGTCTTTTTGGAATAGATATTTGGCCTTTAAGGTACTTCATGATGAGACCCTTCTTGCATTTTCTTAACAAACCGACAGAAGAGGCTCAGCTGGATTTCCGGCCCATTAATAGCTTAGATGCTGAGAATAGGGCCAATTCTTCACTCCCAGGTTCCAGACATTACTCAGTCGTGGAGCCAACAAGACGCATTTATAGCAAGATTGAAAACTCCTGGAGAGGTTGGCCATGTGCCCCTGGCCTTAGAGACTGTAGAGGCAGCCTTCAGTTCATTTTCAGGAGTTTTATGTCCTGTAGAAGATTATATAGCCTTCCATATTCGTTCGTTCGTTCGTGCCTTCCTCCATAATTGAATACTGGTAATGTGCCAGGCACTGTCCTAGGTATGACAGATGCAGAGGTGAAGGAGACAGGTTTCCTACCCTGAGGGGTTCAACATCCGGTTAGACAGTGGGAGCTGTAAATGAATACTGTTACAAGGGTATGACCCATGCAGCAGTAGAAATATGGACTATGAACACTGGGCACATGGAGTGGGTAGGATAGAATCTGCTTGGATGGGTTGGAGGAGGTTTGTTTTGTAGAGTTCGGAGTTGAAATTGATAGAGGCAGCGTAAATAAGATCCCTGTCTACTGTGGAGGGGTGAGGTTGGCGAGGAAATGTGTTTAAAGCATGATAATAGTACATGTAGGCACATGAAATGGTGTGTTCTTTAGGGGAGCTGACAGGTGCCCGCTGTGCCCAGAGCTTGGGTTGTAGGCAAAAAAGTAGGGAGTCTCAGTGGCAGTGCTAGAGGGAGCCTTTGGAGAGTTTTGTGGGTTTTTTTAAAGATTTTATTTATTTATTTATTTAATAGAGATCACAAGTAGGCAAAGAGGCAGGCAGAGAGGCGGGGGCGGGGGGGGGGAAGTGGGGGGGAAGCAGGCTCCCTGCTGAGCAGACAGCCCGATGCAGGGCTCGATCCCAGGACCCTGAGATCATGACCCGAGCCGGAAGCAGAGGCTTAACCCACTGAGCTACACAGGCTCCCCGCTTTGGAGAGTTTTAAAGGAGGAAAATCTTTGGGTCATCTTTGAAAGGTCATTGTGAGGGTGGCAGGATGAGCAGGAATTCTGAAGGCAGCCAGTGATGGTTCAAATCCAGGGCTACTTTTTTATTGTGTAGCCTTGGAGAAGTTCTCAGGTATCACTAAGCTTTAAGAAAATAAGATAATAACACATTCCTCCAAATATTGTTGGGCAAATTAGAAACAACATATAAAGTAACTAGAAAAGTAGCTGAAAATTGTTGTTATAATTATTGTGAAGCTAATATGATGTATTGGAAAGTGGAAGAGTTTCTCCGTCAGAGTCCTGGATTCTGATCCTAGTTTTGCTTCTGACTAGTTGGGTATTTCTTGGCACATTTCTTAACCTTTCTGAGCCCATTTTCTAACTGGTAGACATTCATTTATTCACTAAACATTTATTAAAGAACCTCTGTGTGTAGTTTCGTGCTAGCAATGAAGTGACCTCACTGAACAACTAGGCCCAGTCTCCCCTAAAACACATAACTCCAGTTTAATATGAGAAAAAACATCAGAAAATTTCCAGTAGTGGGGTAGCCTGCAAAATGCCTCATTAATGCTCCTCAAAACCATCATTGTCTTTAAAAGAAGGGAAACTCTGAGAAACGGTTACAGCCAAGAGGAACCTAAGGCGACAAGACAATAAAATGTAATATGATGTCCTGGATATGATTCTTGAACAGAGAAAAGACATCCACTACAAATCAAGGAAATCTAAATAAAGGAGTGACTTTAATAATAATAATAAAAATAATAACAATAGTTTGTTAACAATGTATCAATATCAATTCATTAAGTGTAAGAAGTGTACCATACTAATAACATATAATGTCAACGATAGAGGAAATGTGTCTGGGGGAGCCGGGGGGGTATGGAAAATTCTACTGTCTTCTCAAATTTTCTGTAAATCTAAAAATGGTCTAAAAAGCAAAATTTATTTTAAAAAAGAGGCATGTTCCCTGACCTTACAGAATCTATACTCTACGAAATGGGAATAAGAAAAATGGACACATAGAGAGGTTTTGAGGTCTAATTACAAACTTGTAAAGTGATTTTATACAACAAGGTTAGTTCATGAGAATTGATGAATAGAAGTTTATTTTTATTTTCTTCATAAATATTTCAAGTCTCACATCTATACATTCATCTACATATCCTTTATCTATTGATCATTTACCATTAGCCTGTGTGTCGTTTTCATGGGTGGTAGTATATTTGCAAATGTTCTTGTTCAGATATTCTTCTAGGCCCGTGGAAGAATTGCATTTCCCTGCCATAGAGTGGACTCCAGTCCCTGACCTTCTGACCAAATCATTAGCTGCTACCCATAAATCGGTATAGACACACATCTCTGGTCATTTCTCCTCCCAGGCAAAATGAGCAACCAGGCACATGGTTTGAATTCCTACCAGCTAGAAGAACCATTCACCACTGTTTTCTGGTGGCAGAATAGTGATACAGCTGTCATTTGTACCAACATATCATGGCAGAAACCTCTATAAACTAAATCTGAGCTTTTTTTCTTCCTCAGTCACTACATATGACTACAGAAAGGCCTTCAGGGAGTAATGGCCATTTTTCAAATGGCTCCTGGGGCTCTGTTCATTCTTCAATCTTTCTTTCCTCTGTCCCCCACCCCCCGGTTGAACAGATCCACAGATTGGATCAATTGTTGTATAGATCTATGTTCAAGTTCATTTGCTTTTTATCCCTTCCATTCTACTCTCAAGCACATTCAGTGAACTTTCAATTTCAGATATCATGTTTTCTAGTTCTAGACTATTTGGCTCTTTAAAAAAATAATTTCTAGTTCTTTGTTTTCTTTTAAATCAATGAGTGTAGTTCAAAAGCTGCTCTAAAATCCAAGTCTGCTAATTTCAACATTTGTTTGGTCTCTTTAGGTTCTTTAAATGAGTGATATTTCCTTGGTTCTTCATATGTTAAGTAGTTTTTTTAAATTATATCCTGGATATTCTAAAGTTTATGTTGTGGAATTCTGGATTCTGTTATATTCTTTCACAGAGAGTTGATTCACCTTTGATTTCTTTGTTTTAGCATCTAATTAATGTGGTTGAACTCAAACTACAAATTCACCTTCAGCACTCCCAGGCCATGTTGTCATTCCTAGTATAACTTTTTAAATTATGCAGCAATAATAGGTTTAAGTGTGCATCTCTGCTCTACTGAACTATAAGTGTGTCAAAGACAGTAACCTGGTCTTATTCATCTTTGCGTCCCTTTACATATAGCTTAATGTTGCAGACAATGGACCCACCAAGATGCTGAATATACAAATAAGCTAATGAACCGTGTAATTCAGGAAACATCCACCAAATATTATTAAGAAGACAATCAAGAATCTGGGCCTCGGGTACAATTATTCTTCAATATTTGTACCCTCATCTATTATTCCCTACAACATACACATTGTAACAAAATCCCATTATAATAAAGTATTTAAAACAGCAGATAGTGATTATTTGATCATTATTTTAGTTGCATTTCCATAATGTGGGAATAACCTAAATGTATACATTTGAATCACAATTCAGGCCTGCAGCTCAAGTGTACAGTATTCATTCATTCAATAGACACTTGAGAACCTCTGCCGTGTTAGGTCCTAAGTTCCAGAAATATAAAAATTAGTAAACACAGTTCCTGTCCTGAAGGGGTGAGGGAAACACAGAGGTTAGTCATTTAACTAATCATCTGTAGATCCTACAAATATGTATCAAGCACCTATTTTGTGCTAGGAACTTGACTGGGGTCCAGGGACACAATAAGGAGAAGACGGACAATTCTCTGTTCTCAGAGAACTCAGGATTTCTCCAGGGAGCATTAACTCTAGGATACATTCTCCTAGATTACAGGCCTTCAAGTACCATCCTCACATTCTGTTTTTACTGTAGCCTATGTCACATGCACTGCTAATTCATATTTTATCTATTTTCCTCTGCAAAACTATAAGCCAATTTAATATTAAAAGAAAGATTAGGTCACAGATCGGATATGCTACTTGTGTTTTTCAAATTCAGATAAGCATAAATGCATAATTATTAAAATGCAAAAAGACATTTATGAAGTGCAAAAAGTGCAATAAGAATATAAAAGGGGCTATTAATCCTGTCTATGTTTATATGGAAAGCTTTGCAGAAAAGTCTATCGTGGGAAGTGACAGTATCCCCTTGATCATTTTATCCTTGTGGTAGTCAAAATAATACCCCTCCCCTAGCCTAATCCACATTCTAGTCTAAACTAATGAATATATTACATTACAAGGTGAAGGGGAATTAAGGTAGCAGGTAGAATTCAAGGTGCTAATCAGTTAAGGTAAGATAAAAAGAAATTAAGCTGGATGATCTGGATGAGTCCAGTGAAATCACAAAGATTCTTGATATTTGCCCAGTAAGACCTGTGTTGGATTTTGAGCCAATAGAACTAGAAGATAATTGATTTGTGTTGTTTTAAGCCACTAAATGTGTGATCATTTGTTACAGCAGCCACAAGAAGCTAATACAACCCTCAAGGCCAGATGCATGTTAGTGTTTGGTTAAAAATGAATCGAACAGAATGGGGCAATATGGGCTTCCCCTCTCTCCAAGCTGGTATCTTCAAAACATCCACTAGAATCTTGCACTTTTGGAACCAGGATTCTTGCAATCCATGCAGATGTTTTGGTAGGAGGCCTGACCTTGTTGAACTTGGGTTCTTGAGTGGTGGGTCAAGTGTTGCCCATTAGGAATGGCCAGACAGAGGAAGCCAGCAGCCTGAGAAGCCGGGTGACTCTCAGGCTCCATGAAACTTCCTCCCTGCGGGAGCCGACAAGCTGTCAGGGTTTCCGTCATAAACCCCACACTCCATGTGTTTGCAATGTGGCCACAGAGATGCACATGGGATCGGGGGCTGGGGTGTGAGGGCTTAGTTCTGGAGGCATTGCTTCCTCTGTTTCCCAGTGCATTTTAGAGAGCGCTTATTTTGCTTTCTTAAAGTTATGGTGTGGAATAAAGGGACAGAAATGAGTTCCAGATGCTTTTATTTTTCTCCTTCTATAATTGGAAACAAAAATACAGCATGGCTTTTAAATTGAAAGTGCCAGAGAGGAATGATGCTTTTAGCTCTGGGGTTTTAGCTGTGATTTAGAGCCCAGCGTGAGGCTGTGGCCGTCATCACTACACACCAGCTCACTCACACTGCTCCCTGAAGACCCAGCTCAAAGCTTTATCTCAGAACCTGAATGAGGTTCAACTGTGAGTCCTATTTTAAGAAACTCTAACACACGGAACTCAAATTTGCAAAGCGGACAGATTTGGGCAGAGCGAGCAGCCACGTATTCAAAGGATGATTGTTTTGCAGAAGACCACAATGCAGGCCTCTTTTAATTGGAGCTCCCCTGGTGCACCTAAAAGTTCCCCCACACACCATTAATTTCTGAGGAAGGGGACAAAGACCCTTCCAGCTGAAGTGTTCCAAGTGTGAAGTGCCAAGTGAAGATCAATTAAAAAATCAAGAGACCGGAATCCTGAAATATAAAATGATCTGAGGAAGAAAGAATGCTTGAGTTGCCATGGACTCATTCATACAACAAGAAACTTTGCAGGAGAACCTAAAAGTCATTGGATCAGCCTCCTTGAAAGTTAGACAAAGGGATCATCCTAACTGTGCAGGAAGAAACACCTATTGTTAGACTCAAAGCTTTAAGTCCCTTTTGGAGTTCTCCATTCCTCCCTTTGGCCATTTGCTGTTGCAAAATGGAATAGTGGGGGAAGCAGGATTCAGATTTAGACTGTGGGAAAGCAGTTGGCCTCCACCTACAAGACATAATAAGGCCGGATTACACTCTCTCCAGCCAGATAATATTTAACACAAAGCAGATCCCAGCCCCCAGCCTAACAGCAGGCCAGGAAGGGAAGATAAAGCTAAATGGCCACTCACTCCTTATATGATTTGCACAGTACATTGGCAAAAATAGGAATTCTGAACCCCAGAGCTGAAATGTAAGACTGGCCTCTTGCCTTTTGTTCATGGCAAAACAAAAAGTGGAAGTCCTCTTTCGTGCCGAGACTCTCAGGTCAGTCTTGATGAACAATAGGGACTGTCTCCCTACTTTTCTCACAGCCTATTCTCCCATTGCCTTTTATGTTTTCCTCATACCTCCACACAAGTAATTAATCCCCAACACATTGAAGTGCCATCCATCAAGTACTCACTGTGTGCTGGCCACCTTATAGAGGTGTACGTCATTGTGTATTATTACTCCCATTCTCCAAATTCTTGGATTGATCAGCCAGTTCCAATGGAAACTGTTCCAAGGCCCAGAGATTTCCTTTAATTCTGCTCTTAAATCATGTGAAGCCAGTGATATGGGTCTGAAGAGATTAGTCAGTGGTTCTTAGCATTTTTGAAAACCTGGCCAAGGCTGGGCTTCACCCTGGACCTATTCAGAACCTCTGGGGCCTCAGCATCTTAAATCTGCTTACTGTGATTCAGATGCATGGTGGGCTGGAGAACCAGCCCCAAAGCATCTTAGGTGATGTGGGGCTTAGGGAGTGATTTGAGGAGCTGACCCCCTTTCAGGGAGCCCTGTATTCTGCTGTGGGCACCAAAGCCTGACTGTGGCCCCTCATTGGGCCTGAGAAAATTAATAGGGAAGACCAAAGCAAAAGGCAGGTATTCTGACCTTAGTCTAGCTCTTTCCTGACCTTCTGAATTGGGTTGGTGGTCCAGAGGGAACCTGGAATCCCACTTCTTCCTTTTCAATCAAGAGCCAGGTTTCTGTCCCTTGACTCTGTCTTCTGCTCCTATTAGTTCTTAACAGCTGAGATGACCCTTCAAGAAGTCGTTCCCAGCCCCTATGAGAAACTTGCTAAGCCCTAATAACACAGAATTTAAACTATAGAAGAAAAGATGAGAAAACTTTAGAGTCACCCACTCTTCCCATGGCTGGGGAGCCCACACTCAATATGTGGGGCATTCTCAGCTCATCTTCTTCCAAATGGCTTAGTCATCTTATCTCCTCATCTTTCCATTTGTTGGTGTATCCATTGAGTATTGACTGACAGAGCCCATATTCCCAGAGGCAAAGATTCCATGCTTTTGTGATTTTGGGGGGTTGGCGGATTCTTTGGGATCTAAGCCCCTAGCCTGCAGAAGCTGTCTGAGGCATTGCCTGAACTAAGCATCCAAACACAGACATGAACATGCTCTTCCTCTATGGGTGAACTTACTTCAAGTCAAGGTCCTCTTAGAAGGATGTGGAATGTGTGATTTTTCTGAAAAATGACTTTGTAGTCACTGTCTTCTTGGAATTTAGCTTTAGTCAGTAATTTAGGATGTGTTCTCCCTAAACAACATGGACATTATGATTTCATTTTTGCCTCTGGAAAAATAAATATCAAACTATTAATAATTGCTATCTCTGGGTGGGGACTAAAGGTAGTTTTCCTTTCCCCTTTCATTGCCTGTCTGTATTTTCTAATAATGGTTATTATTATTAATAAAGAATGCACAATACTTGGTTAATAGGAACAAGCCCAGTGTTGGTGTTGAGCAAGGGCAGGCGTCTGAGAGTGGAGGAGAAACAAGAACATAGGCACCTGCAGAACCACCAAAGGCATAAAGCTATGCTTCTGTTTGCATCTCATCTCATGCCAACTCTACTTGCCAACCACTGTTGGTGTCTACATTGTGTGCATTACTTGCCAACAAGGTCTCTATAGTTTTTCATTAGTTGGAAGAGAAAACAGGTGGAATGAGACTCCATAGTGGCCACACTATTTCTGAGATTGCCTTTTATTCCTGATAAAACTAGCTCTGGAGACTGTGGTTAGCTCTCTTAGTCAAGGGGGCTTAATAAGACCTCACCCCAGAATAAGGCTACATCACAGCTATCTCACTGGTAGAACATAATAGCTTAAGGTGTGCTCTGGATGTCCTGCTCCATGTGAATTTCAGCATCATGGAGCTCCCTGGTGCCAGACAGAGCTCACCCAAAGAGGGGATAGCCTGAGTTCTCCAGTAAAATACCCATCAGTCCCAACACCTCTCAGGGCAGGGGGAATCAGGAGAATAGGCACCCAGAGTGCTACTCTAAGGGAAGCGTCTACAAACTACTCCCTATGGTAGTTTTTGTCAATGAGTCCTGCTGGAATACAGCCACACGTTATTTGTTTATACACTCAGTCTGCTGTCCTGCTCCAGCAGCATGGTTGAGGACTAGTGACAGAAACTGCATGGCCCAGAAAGTCAAATATTGCTGACCTCTCTCCAGGAAAACCATAGGAGAGGGCAATGTGTCCTCTGTAACATTCTTGGCTCCTCTAGAATGTACACTCTCCTGGCTTCTCTCCTCTCTCTGACTGGCCTTTTTGGCTTTTTTAGCTGTCCTAGGTTATTAAGGTTCATCAAGATTCACTCCTTGGCCCTCCTCTTCTCATTCTACATTCTCAAAATCTTCTCTTGAATGTCTCAAGGGCCTTTCAAAGCACATAAATCTTAGCTTAGGGTGACCATATAATTTATTGGTTCAAACCAGGGCATTTTGAAGAATAACGTTTCTGGACAAAACTCTGCGATAATGGGCATAACATGGATTGTCCGGGAGGGAAAACTGAGAAGTTGGGATTCTTTTAAATAAAAACACTATTTTCTTTCCCCAAACTCAGATCCCTTTCAAGAGCTTCCAGTGTCTCTGGCATCACCATTCTGCTCATGGTACAAATAAGAAGCCCAAGACGTATCCTTTACATGACTCCCTCCCTCACCAGCCACCTCCACTCCATCACCCAGTCGACTTCCTGCATCTCTTGGGAATCCACCCACCACTTCCATATCAGCTGATCTGTCCCAGTCCAAACCACCACCACTTCTGGCCTGGGCTTCTCAAGAGCTTCCTCCCTGGCCTAGGGCCATTAGCTTCAACCCCTCCCACCTCCTTTCCACCAGGCAGCCAGACTGATCCATGTGAAACTTCAGTCTCATTGGACTACCCCTTTGCATGAAACATGTGGTCCCCATGCCTTTAGGACAGAGACACAAGCGTCCTCTTGGAATCCAGGGTCAGCCTGGGTGGCCTTCTGCCCACAACCTTTCTGCCCTTTTGCTCTTTAGGAATGCTTGATGGTGTTCTGTGCCTTCCTGCTTCTGGGTCTTCCCGCAGACCATTTCCTGTAACTTCCTCTGCGGCAGTCCAAGTCTACCTAGGCTCCCTCCCTCAGTGCCCACACTGGGTCATTACTATGTCATTACCTGTCACTGCACCCTGTACTCTGCAGACTATAATAATAGCTGTGTGGTTCTTTGCTTACTGACCCTCTGTCCCACTATAAGCTGCCTGAGGATGGGGTTCATATCCCTAAGTCCATTCACTGTCCCATCTCAGCACTTAGCTCATCATCAGCATGGAGTAGACACTCAATAAATATCTATTGAAATGACGATGAAACAAGAAAAACAGCCTCCGTGATATCAGCGTTTGGGGGCTTCCGTTGATCTGGGATGGGAACTGTGCTGGTTGTCTGTGGCTTCTGTAACAAATGACCATAGACATGGCGGTTTACAACACAGAAATTTCGTTTTCATAGTTCTGGAGGCCAGGAATCTGAAACTAAAATAGCCGCTGAGCCACATTCTCTGTGTGGGGTCCAGGGGAGAAGCTCTTCCACCTTTGGCAGCTACAGGAGTCCCTTGGGTGGCCACATCCCTCCAATCTCTGCCTCCACCTTCATACCACCTTCTCCTCCTGGGGGTCAAATGCCCCTCCTCATTCCAGTGGCCTCCAAGGACACTTGTGGTGGCACTGAAGGCCCACCCAGTTGATCTCCTTATCTCAAAATCCTCAACTTAATCACATCTACAAAGACCCTTTGTCCCAATAAGGTCACACTGACAGGTTCCAGGGATTACGATGTGGACACATCTCTTCAGAGTTGGTGGGAGGTCATTTCAACCTATCGTAGGAACAGAGCACTAGATTTGGCACAAAAGGGGAAAGGTCTGTGTTGGGTAATTTAGGATGAGAATCTCTGCAAACCAAGAGCCAGAATAGATTTAGTGATTGTGGACAAGAAACATCCCTATGATGCTTTCACTGGAGCCAAGACAGACATTATTGTTGTCCTCTTGCCCATTCTTGCCTTCTCTGCCCACAAACGAAGACCACTTCCTCGGGCAGAGGGCTTGGGTAAGATTCTGCTTTCCCTGAACTGTTGAGATTCATGCCTGACAAGTTAGTAGAAAGAAAAGAGAAAGCCAGAACCAAGACCCACATTTGCTGCACACTATTGAGCAAAAAGCTTCACCTCGGATAGCCTCAGTTGTAAGTCAAGTTACCTTTTATCCAGGGAGCAATTGGGATGTTTTCTTGTCATTTCTCATGTGTCTTGGGATAATAGTGTTAATACAAAGCATCGTTACATTTGCCTAGTTAGTTCCTTGCAAGGACTGAGTCTTACTCTTAGGGCTACTTCTAACAACTCTGAACTCTCTAGGGGCCTGTAAAAATAACAAAAATCCACCCCAGACATCCTCAGTCACCACACACCTGTGTCTTTTCAACTTGCAGGAAGTGTCCTCCTCCAACTTTTCCTTCAAGTGTAACCAGAGCCATCAGCGGTCTTCCACTGCCCTGGGAAACGGCCCTTTATGGCCGGGGCAGCAGAATGTCTTTTAAAAGGCATGGCTTCCTAAGTATACAATTAAAAATATACAAACATAGGGGCCTGGCCAGAAATAAATACTACTGTAATTTTTAGAAGGCTGAATTCTTTCATTTTTAGGTAATGAGTCTAATTCAGTTTCTATAAACCCAGTTCTCCTTTTGTGGTCTAACTTCAACAGAGCATTTTGTGCTTCTAGGCAGCCTTCTGAAATGGCAAGGCCTGCTGGTTGTGCTATTTATGAGGGAGAAAGGGGAGAGGTTCCATTTTTGGCAGAGGGTAAAAATAAAGAATGTTCTTCTGAGTGGGCCCCTCTCAGAATTTTGCCCGGCCGCTTGGTCTACACCGGGCACACGTGCGCAGCATATGTCGGACTTGCCTCTGAAGAGAGTATAAATCACTCAGCCTGGCGCTGCTCTGAGGAGCTCTAAGTCATGCTGCTCCTACAACACGGAAAGCAGCATTTGATTTTCTGGGAGAGAGGTTTTGTAATTCTTTTTGCAGTAAAATATTAACCGCCGGTACCCACTGTGAAGACTTTAGAGGAAACAAACTAAAAGATCACC
The DNA here is from genome assembly GCF_022355385.1 of Mustela nigripes. NCBI lineage: Eukaryota > Metazoa > Chordata > Mammalia > Carnivora > Mustelidae > Mustela > Mustela nigripes. The sequence continues at coordinate 207,011,698 of NC_081558.1, read as the reverse complement.
ATTGGATGACCTCCCTGCCCCAGGGAGCTCCCAGACACACCTTTCCTATAGGTGTCGGCATGGTGGCAGCCTTGTGAGAGGGCAAGGTCATTTCCTCAGTCAACAAAGGTTTCTGGCAGCCCCCAATGTGCACTGGGGTTGTGTAGGAAACAATGAGCTGGGTGTACATAACATGAGTTTGCTTTTAATGAAGTGAGTCATGCCAGCTCTTCCAAAATCACAATCCCAATGGCAAACTGGTTCATAATAACCAAGTCCAAGTACCAAGTTCAAGTTCAGGCGGGATTGTTTTAGCCATTGCATGCGTGGTCACCCCTTCCTCCCTCTCTAATTGCCAGTGAAGAGTGTTGACCTTGTCTGGGTTACACTTTGGGGGTTGGAGAGATTCTAGGAAGTTTGACTGAATTGAATTCAGTATCTTCTGGGGTACCTCTCCTTGAGGACCCTCCAAGTTTGGGCTCAAAGCCACTCAGTTCCCTAGAGCAACCCAGGAAGGGGTTATAATCTGCCAAGGTCCCAATGGACCCCCAAGGTGCCAAAGCTCCAACCTGCTGTAGAGGTCTGAGGGTGTTCTTGGTGGGAGGCGCTCAAAGCCAAAAGGAACATATGTGGGTCCATCTGACAAGAGCCCAAAACAAGAGGCAGGAGGCCTCTGGTGATGCTTTGTGGCTTGAAATGTATGAGGAGGACAGAGTGACATACAGTCAAGAGCCCAGACCAGGCTGGAGGAAGGGCAGGGGCTGGTGAGGCTGAGGGATGAGAAAGGTAAGAGAAGCAGAGCAGCAGAGGAGGTGGGATAAGAGGGAGAGAGGAGAAAGTCTTCTTTCTTTTATATAAGAATTCCACGCCTCTAGGAAAGGAATGGCATCTGCCGACAGGGACTGGATGTACTGAAGAGATGTCTGCTCTGTGGAGCCATGGGGAGGGAAGGAAGGCTGGTTGGGACAGACACCAGCTAAGTGAGGAGGAACCAGTGGATGACTTGCCTCCCCCACCTATGGGGACCCCATGGAGACTGGGGATGTCAAGACAGGCGGGAAGGGAGGCTCAAGAGGACCCGCTAATGGACACATCACCCTCAACACCAGCATCTGCTGTGCAAAAGGGACCCTTTGACTCCCCAGAGATATTAACCCACTCGCTAGGCCATTCTGATCCACTGTGGTCTCTGCTATGTTCCTCACTAGGACTCCAAGTTCATGCACACACATGAGTCGTTTCATGGAGAAGTAGACAACTGAGTGCTCTGTCTTTGAAACAGGGAACTCAGAGGCCCAGGCTCTGAGCTGTGAGTAGGAAGCTGAAGCTCCCTTCTCTGAGGGGCTGGCTCTGCACCCCAGGTATCCTCAAGATCCCTGCCAGGGTCCCATCTCTGTGCAGCCGCTTTGTGTTTCTCGGTTTCATCCAGAATCGTTTCGTCCCTCAGGCTCACATAGAATTTTCTGGAACATAGCACAGAGATTGACAAAACCTCATGAGATGTTTCTCCAAGCATAGACCTAGACGGATCCAGTGCCAGATTCTCTGTATTTTTCTAGTCAGGCATATGTTGAGTCTGATTAGCGTTCAAGTTGTCTACCCTGTGACAGCTCCCGGCATAGCAGCACTTCAACCAAACCCATACCCTCCCTCTTCATGGCTGGAACCTGCAGATGCTGTCCCAAGGAAAGCATAACAGGCTTGAGATCATGGGGAAACCTCCTCTCTGCCTGTGGCTTGGGACACCCTAAATGGGGGTTTCTGGCCTGGGCCCTTTGCTCTGCCTGAGCCATCAGGAGGTGATGTGTCCATGCTACTATTTGACCAGATAGGCCAGCTGTGAATTCTGGGGAGAAAGAATAGTCTGCAAAGGATCTCCCAGTGAAATGCTGCCTGTGTCTGCACACAGCCTCCCCTAAAAATACCTACATCTGTTTAAGGCAGGAAGCAGTTAATTCTCTTTACTGGCAAGCAATGAAATATCAAAATAGAAGAAAAAGAAAAGCTATACAAGTAGCACATACCATCTCTTCTTACTTCACTTTATTGTTAGGGGCCCAGCTCACATAGTCTGCTCTTAGCTGTTGATAAACAAATGCCCACTGCTGATTTCATGTTGGTTTTGTTGCATTAAAAAGTTCTGAGCAGCCTGGTCTGCCTCTTCCATGGCAGCCTGTCTCTTCTTTCTGGAAGAGTCTAGAAGAATTTTTCTCTTGAAGCAAATCCTTCCTCGAGGAAACCCAGTTTGTAACAGAAGGAGCCCAGACTTGGTTGGGAGTCAGATAGATGTAGGTATGATCCTTAGCTCAGCTCCGTCCTTCGGGAAGTGATTTAATCTCTCTAAGTCTTAATTTTCTTATCTGTCCATGGTTGAACCTAACTCCGTCACCTACTAGCTAGCTGTGTGACCTTGCACAAGTTACTTAATCTCTCTGGGCCTTAGCATTTTTTTTACATGGGATAAACATTGGTATCTATCTCAGGGTTGTTGCTAGTATTAACTGGATTACTGTATGTAAAGCAATTAGCACAGTGCCTGGCACATAGTAAGCATGATGGGGAGTTTGTTGTTAGGATGACAATGAGTTGCTGTGGGAACTGAATGGGATGATGTAGGTCAAGCACCTGGCACATGGTAGATATGTGTCCAACCCAGCCCTCCCCAGCCTTCCCAGCATTCTCAGCTTCTCTCTGATTCTCACCTATGAGCACATTCTCAGGTACCTTTCTAGGGCAGGCCCCACACCCTGGTCTTTCTCTTACCTGTGGTTTTGCACTGCTCTGAGCCATGTGTCTGTGCTGACCCCAGCATCTCCTGTCAGATCTAGTTATTCTCTTCAGGCAGAAGAGGAACGGATGACTAAGCATTCCTCTTATAGAAACCAGTCCTACTCTTCAACACAAATAATATTCAGCAAGAAAATTCACCCCAAATATAGTATGGTAGATTAAATATGGCCATAAATTCTTTGCAGCTCAAGAAGTGGGGTCTATTTGCCGACCCCTCCAAAATGGGCTGGCCTTGTGACTTTGTCTGACTAGTCAATGTGGTAAAAGTGACTTCCCAAACCAGCACCCTGCCCTCAGGATGTCATGGAAGGAAGCTGGTCTAACCTACTGGAAGATGAGGGGCCATGGAATGAATAGAGGGGTTCTGGATGAAGCTAGTACCAACTGCTTTTGGTAAATCCCTCACCACTCCTGTGGTCTGTGTCTCTAACTAAATCTCACTAGCACCACGGAATGTAGAAGTTAAACAGAATTCTTCAGAGGTTTTTGTTGTTGTTGTTGTTTGCAAAAGGTATTCAATTCCACATATGTATCTTGAGGTCTTGGAGGAGCGCTGGATGCCAGCAGTGAGGATGAGATGCAGGTCTTGGTATTGGAAGAGCTAGTTCAGGATTACCAAGCATTGTGAAGGGCACACCCTGAGTGTAAAATGCTCCTTGCTAAATTGAAAATAGGGCCAGGAGTGGAGACAGACAGCCACAGTTTATTATTAGGGTGAGTGAAATGTTCTCTGAGCTGCTCCATCTCTGTATTTCCAGTGTGACTGAATTCTGCACATGTGTTAAAGACTTCAGAGCCCATGAAAAATGGAGATCAGAGCCAGGCTGGGTCTGGAGTTTCAGTCAACATTCAACTGGGTTTTTTGTTTTTTTTTTTTTGACAAGGACTCTGCAAACATGGAGTCCAGAGCCCAGGGTAGAAAGAAAAAGCACCACATTCTGAATAATGTGCGTCTTTCTCTAGGCCAGGAAGAAGTGTGTATTTGAAGAAAACAAGAAGATGATGGTGGCAAGTAGTCATTGAAAACTTGGTCTTTGGAGTCAAAGAGATCTAATTTCAAATTCTGCTTTTGCCACTTACTAGCTAGCTAGAGTAGTAATATGCTGTTGTGTAAGGAACCACCTCAGTTCTTAGTAGCTTCAAATGACAACCATCTATTTGTTCAGGATTCCGCAGTTTGGACTGGGCTTAAGTGGGAAGCTCTTCAATGTGGTATAGAAATACAATGGAATACTATGCAGCCATCAAAAAGGGAAATCTTGCCATTTGCAAGGACATGGGTGGAACTAGAGGATACTATGATAAGTGAATAAGTCAATCAGAGAAAGACAATTATCATATGATTTCATTCATATGTGGAATTTAAGAAACAAAACAGAGGATCATAGGGGAAGAGAGGGGGAAATGAAACATTTCAAAATCAGAGAAGGAAACAAACTATAAGAGACTCTTAATCATAGGAAAAAACTGAGGATTGCTGGAAGGGAGGGGCCTTGGGTGTAGGGTAACTGGGTGATGGATATTAAGGAGGCCATGTGATGTAATGAGCACTGGGTATTATATAAGACTGATGAATCGTAGGGAGATGGAGAGGAGAAGGGAGTTGAGGGAAATTGGAAGGGGAGGTGAACCATGAGAGACTATGGACTCTGAAAAACAACCTGAAGGTTTTGAAGGGGCAGGCGGGGGGTTGGAGGTCGGGGTACGAGGTGGTGGGTATTGGGGAGAGCATGGATTGCATGGAGCACTGGGTGTGGTGCAAAAACAATGAATTCTGTTATGCTGAAAAGAAATAAAAAAAAAAAAGACTGATGAATCACTGAATGCAACCTCTGAAACTAATAACACATTAATACATTATATGTGAATTAATTGAATATGAATTAAATATTTTGGGGAAAAATATCACTTTTAAAGCTGGGTACAGATCCCAAATAAAGTTCTACTAGTAACAAGAAAGGAGAGTATGTATTGGGTTGGGCCGTAGAAGTAGCTGCCAGCCCTCACCCCATCTTGTAAGGTTCCCTTCCACATAGTAGATATTCATTGAACAGTGGCTAGTTTTCTTTTTCTGATTTAGTTGACAGTTTCTGAACCTGGCTGGTGCATCTATCGCCCTACCGCATCTGTTCCTCAAAGCAGGGTAAAAAAGAGGGAGCTCTGAGTTGTCCCCCAACTCCTACCTTCCCGGTGTCACCATGATTCCCATGACAGTTTGTGACAGTACGTAACCAACTACCCCAAAACTCAGGAAGATGAAACAATAAGCATTGTCAATGCTCACCAGTCCACAGGTAGGCTGGACAATTCTCTGATCTCAGCTGAGCTCGCCCACCCATTAAAGGTCAGCTGCAGGTCAGGGAGGTGGCTGTGTTGAGCCTGCCTGGGCTTTCTCACAGCTGTGGTAGGTCGGAGCTGCAAAGGGACACTGGAAGGACTGGATACAGGTAGATGTAAAGAATTGCAGCCATACTGTAATCAGTTCACCCCAGTCTGAGGGATGCTATAGCACCCTCATGTCATGGTAGGACCCAGGATATTCTGTTTACTTGTGAATTACACCTCCTTGGTCCTGCTATTTCTCTGACCAGAACTTCCTCAGATCCTCTGTTTTCTGCAGAAACATTCGTGAACTAGCTTTTCTTTTCACTTGCTCAGTCTTCTTGCTGTCCTTCCCTGATATCCAGAGAACACCAGGATGTTGGACAATTAGAGTGTTTTTGCCCAGGAGTATCTCACATCTCCTCCCTCTGGCCCTCACCCACTTGTATCAGGGCTCTGTCTTGTCCCATCAGCTGCTCTTCCCTTCCAGACTCAACCTCTGCGAGGCACGGGCAGCCCTCCACCCGAACAGCTGAGGGCACTGGGGTGAAGCCCCCAATGCTCCCAATAGTTTTTATCCTACTACTCCCATTTCATACTAAAGATACCTTCTCCTCTGGAGCTTTCTTTTTCTTTTTTTAAATTTAAATTTAATTATCAGACATATAGTACATCATTAGTTTGAGAAGCAGTGTTCAGCGATTCATCAGTTGCATAGAACACCCAGAGCGCACCACATCAAGTGCCCTTCTTGATGCCCATCCCCCACTTTCCCCATCCCCCCAACCGCCTCCTCTTCCTCAGCAGTGAAATCAGTCAAGCAGAGAAAGGCAATTATCATCTGGTTTCACTCATACGTGGAGTATAAGAAATAGTGCAGAGGATTATAGGAGAAGGGAGGGAAAACCGAATGGGAAGAAATCAGAGAGGGAGACAAACCATGAGAGATTCTTGACTCTGGAACTTTCCAAACAAGCCCAACACTGGGCAGCTAGCAGCCAGGTCAGCTCCCTGGGGCTGCATCCGTGTGGACACACCTCAAAGGGTTACCTGCTCTCTTGCCACAGGTGTGAAGTTCTTATGAGCACAGACCCTGGAGCCAGGGGGCCTGGGTTCTTGACCTGGCTCATCTATCACTTGCTTCCTATGTGATTTGGGGCCAATTACTTCCTTCTCTGTACTTGGGAGCAGTGATAGCCTGCCGCGAGGGTTATCATGAGGATTCCTCATGCTCCCAGAACAGTGCCTGGCACACAGCCTTATGCAGATGAGGCTGTCCCTGCCCCCTTTGCCACTGTTCTCTCTTTTGGGTCCCGTTCGCTCTATGCTTTCACTAGGTAGTATGAATCCTGGCTGCTGCTTGAATTGTTTCCTGTTACACTCATCCACTCCTCCCCCTTCATTTATTCAAACCCCGCCTGTGTGTCTTCCATATATTAGTCACTGTGTTAGACACAGGGGACCAAAAAAAAAAAAAAAAAATCAGTCAGCTGTGGTCTTTGTCCTCATGAGACAGTCCATTAAACAAACTCTTTAAAAATCCCCCCAGCAAGGAAGTACAGCAAACTATGACAAGAGCTTTGGTAAGGGCCCAGAGTGCAAGAACTGTAACTTTTTAGTGTTCTGAAATGCTGTTACAACAAATTATGCTGGAGTAACTAGGCCATTACCTGCGGCTTACAAATATTTTGGCTACACTTCACTTGGATTTTGACTGTAACCGGATTTGACTTGTCTTTAGTGGCTCCATTTCCTCCGGGTTGAAAAAGAGGTCATATCTTCCAGGAATGAGACCTGACAGGCAGTAGCATTTCTTCTCTGTGAACTGCTTATAGGAAGGAGGGCTGTCACGTGGCACTGGGTATAACTCGCTTTGTTAGAGCCAAATTACAGTCATGGAGGTTCTAAAAAAAAAAAAAATGGATTTCTACTAGAAAAATACATGGCCCTTGTTTAAAAAGGCAAATGGTACTTAAAAGCCTCTTGAAAACAGCAGTCTCCTCCACCTTTCCTGATTCTTCCTCCCCTGCCAAATCTTTTGAGGTGTTTCTTTTGGGATTTATCTCTGTGTGTCTAAATAACATGTGTGTATTGCAATTTCTTGACTTTTCTAAGGTGGATGTTCATATGCACCACAATTGTATTGTATCTTAACGTATTGGTGTTTATACCCTGACACTCACACTTCCTCTGCTTCCCCAGCCTACTGACTTCTTTCTACAACAATCTTTGGTCAAATTAATATTCAGGGTTTGTATTATTTTGGCCATGTAAATGGCCAAAATGTATAGACTTTTCTTTCTCATGCCTAGCATTAATAATTGCCTTATTTAGAAATTTTGCTTAATTTTCTGTATACTTGCCATTAATTGATAATTTTGCCTCTACTAGAGCTGAAATTTCTTTGAATAACAGCACATCAAGTTCCATTTTTATCTTAGGTATGTCTCTTCTGGACAATTTCTGGACCTGCCTCCAGAAAGACCCCAGGCTGCGATTCTGTCAGTTCTCTTTATATTCGTCATAAGATTTCCCTTCATGACCATGCTAGGGGTTCCTTGAACTCTTTCCTATGTTGGATCCTTTACTTCCTTGACTTCATATCATTCTCTTTTCAAAAATTTACTTCCTTGTTTTGGTGGAGCATCTTAGTAAATGGAGCTCATGAATATCTAAAAATAACTTCATTCTACCTCCACACTGGACTGCTAATAGCTGGTGTGATGGTTAAGTTTATATATCAACTTGATATGGGGAAAGGATGTCAGATGGCTAGTAAAATATTATTTTGGGGTGTGTCGATGAGGGTTTTCCTGGAAGGGATGAGCATTTGATTCAGTAGACTGCGTAAAGATTGACACTCGCTGGTGTAAGCAGGTCCGAATAGAAGAGACAATGAAAGAAGGGAGTCACCTTTCAAGAAAATCAAGATTTCTTGAGCTGTGAAGTCCATCTTCTCCTGCCCTTGGTCATCAGAGCTCCTGGCTCAAACCTTTGAATTCTGGACTTACACTGATGGTTCTTTGGTTGTCAGTCCTTCAGCCTCAAACTAAATTGTATGACTGGCTTCCCTGGTTGTTTGGCTTGCAGACAATCCACTGTGGGACTTCTAGGCCTCCAAAACCATGTGAGCCAATTCCTGTAACAAATCTCCTCTTACCTATATCCTCACCTATGGCTATAGCTAAATTATCTCTATATATCCAATTGGTTCTGTTTTTCTGGACAATTCTAACACAGCTGGGTATAAAATTTTAGTTTACAAATAATTTTAACTTATAGTTTGAGAAGCATTGTTCCATTGTTTTCCAGATTCCCTCATTACTTTTGATAATTCTGATACCATTCTGATTCCAAACCCTCTATATGTGGCCTATCTTTTTTTCCTTCCTGGAATTTTAGGATATTTTCCCATGCTGGCTCTTTTAAAATTATGCAATGGTTTGCCTTGAGGTGGGTCTTGTTTTCATTCTTTGTGCAGGAAACTCAAGTTAGCCCTTTCGATCTGGAAACGAATGCCTTCAGTTTTGGAAATTTTCCTGTAGTTATTTTTTAAAAAATCTTTCCCTCTATACTTTCTTTTCTTTCTTTCTATAACTCTGGTTATGCAATGTTGGAATTCTTTGATTCACAGATTGTAATGGTCTTAGCTTCTCTTTCTAAATTTACATTTTTTTGTCTGTCTGGGTGATATTTTCAATATTATCCTCTAGTGCTTCAATTTATTTTCTTTTCCATTGATTTTTTAAAATATCTGTTATCCAGGAGCTGGGTGGATCAGTCGTTTAAGAGTGCAATTCTTAATTTCAGCTCGGGTCTTGATCTCATGAGTTCAAGCCCTGTGTTGTCTTCCACACTGGATGTGGAGCATGCTTTTAAAAAAGTAACATCACTAGATACTTTTAAAAAAGTAACATCACTAGATATCAAAACCACAATGAGATGTCACCTTATACCAATTGGAATGGCAAAAATTAACAAGACAGGAAACAACAAATGTTGGCAAGGGTGTGGAGAAAGGGGAACCCACTTACACTGTTGGTGGGAATGCAAGCTGGTACAGCCACCATGGAGGCGCCTCAAAACATTAAAAATAGAGCTACTCTATGATCCAACAATTGTACTACTAGGTATTTATCCCAAAGATAAAGATGTAGTGAAAAGTAGGGGCACATGCACCCCAATGTTCATGGCAGCAATATCTACAATAGTCAAACTGTGGAAGGAGCCAAGGCGTCCTTCAACAGATGGAAGGATAAAGAGATGTGGTTCATATCTATAACAGAATATTACTCAGCCATCAAAAGGGACGAATATCCACCATTTGCATCAACATGGATGGAACTGGAGAAGATTATGCTAAGTAAAATAAGTCAACCAGAGAAAGACAGTTACCATATGGTTTCACTCTTATGTGGAATATGAGTAATAGTTCAGAGAACAATAGGAGAAGGGAGGAAAAACTGAAGGGGAAGAAACCAGAGAGGGAGATAAGCCATGAGACACCCTGGACCCCAGGAAACAAACCAAGGGTTACAGAAGTGGGGGTAACTTGGTGGTGGGTATCAAGGAGGGCGTGTGTTTTGATGAGCACTGAGTGTTATATGCAATTAATGAATTGTTGAACGCTGTATCAAAAACTAATGATGTACTATATATTGGCTAATTGAGCATAATAAAAAATTAAAAAATAAATAAAATTAAAATAATAAAAATTTCTTCTTAACTAACTGGTGGTTGCCAGAGGAGAGGGAGATAAAGGGGTGGGCAAAATGGGTGAAGGGGAGAGAGAGATACAGGCTTACAATTATGGACTGAAGAAGGCATGGATGTTACAGTTTCAGCATAGGGATACAGTCAGTGGTATTGTAATAGTGCAGTTTGGGGACAGAAATTAGTCACACCTGTGGTGAGTACAGCATAATGTAATGATTTGACAAATCACTATGCTGCACACCTGGAACTCATGCAACATTACTAGTCAACTATACTTCAATGAAAAAAAGTTCTGTTCTCATACACTAAATTTCCCCAAGCTCCTCATTCTATGACTCTACAAATATCACCTCTCTTTTTAAGCATCAGCTTTTTGATTCAAATATGCAACACCTTCTCAACTTTCTGAGGATAACTTTTTAAAGTTTTATTTTAAAAAAGTTCTATTCCTTTTACAGTAGCCAAATTATGGAAGCAGCCCAAGTGTCTGTCGATAGATGAATGGATAAAAAAGATGTGCTTTCCGTATACAATGGAATATTACTCAGCCATCAAAAAGAAGGAACGCTTCCCATTTGCAATGACATGGGTGGAGCTAGAGAGAGTTATGCTAAGGGAAATAAGTCAGAGAAAGAAGAATACCATATGATTTCCCTTATATGTGGAATTTAAGAAAGAAAATGAATCAGCAAAGGTGGAAAAAAAGAGAAAGACAAAGACAAACTAAGAAACAGACTCCTAACTATAGAGAACAAACCAGTGGTTACCAGCGGAGACGTGGGCAGGGGACGGGTGAAATAAGTGATGGGCATTAAGGAGGGCACTTGTTGTGATAAGCACTAGGTGACATACGGAAGTGTCAAATCACTATATGGTACACCTGAAACTAATATAACACTGTATAAACTATATCAGACTTAAAACATAAATAAATAAATATGAAAAAATGGTTGCACAATATTGTGAATGTTCTGTCACTGAGTCACTCACTTTAAGTTGATTAGTCTTACATTTCTCCTGATGGAGGGTGGGGTGGTGAGATGCATGAACAAGGATAGGGGCCGAGGGTCTTAGGATCTAGTCTGCCCTTTGGCACTGACTGGCTGCTTGCATGTGAACAAGTTACAGGACTGCTCTTCATTCCAGTTTTGTGAATATTTTCTGATCTGTAACGTGATGAGTTGAAGACAGATGCCTGGTTGTCCTCAAAGACAGTGCTTGGGCAGAGGCCTTTTGAAGATCAGGTGTCAGGCCCTTTGGGAGTCAAGAGTTACTGGGAGTCCCTTTGAAACCTGGAGCAGTCATTTGATCCTTGCCCGCACCCATTGGAGCACCACTTTGAGGTAAAGGTAAAGCACATTAAAAGTAAAAGAATACTCGAAACACAAGATAATCCCCAGGGGATAGAACTGTTGACCAGAACAGGTGACTTAGAACTTAACCTGTTGGCTGAAATTGATCTACTTAAATTTTCATGCATCGTGGATGGCTAATAGTTTGGCCTTACATTCCTCAACTCAACAACCTTTCTCCTTCCTTAGATCTGATTCTGGCTCCCCCCGGCTTCACACCAACTTTTAAACTGCAGTGGGGACTGGGGTATCTGCAGAAACCATGCAAGAGGGGCCCATCAGCACGTTAGAAAAGCTAAGACAAAACAGTGGGGCCGAACAAGTATTAATATTCCAAATCATTATAAAGGGAAACCTCATTTACATATAAAAATAATTTGGGAGGGGAGAGGAAGGGGAGCCAAAGGGACTTGGGGGAGAGGGTCTGGGGTACAGAGGGAACTGTAGGCAGTGATGCAGGATCTTATTTCAGACGTTTACCAAAATATGCAGAGCCCTTTAAAGCTGTAATTCAGAACCTAAGCTCCTTCTGAAACTCTGCTGTTAATTTTAGAATGTAAGAATTGGAGGCAATTTTGTGTGGTTTGGGTTTCATAAGTCTTGAGAGAAACTTCCCTCTCACTCATGTGCCTCAAAGGATTCCTTTCTGCCGCACCTCCAGCCTTTACTTTCCCTCCTCACTAAGTACCAGTCCTTCTCCTCTCTTCCCTCTCTCCATAAAGGTCCCATCCTCTCCCCACCCCCACTACCCTGTTTCCCCCAAACCCTGCTGAGAGCCCTGCCCCAGCCTGGGTTGGCGGTGGGAGAGATGCAGACCTCCTCCCTCGGTCTGCCTCTTCCTCCAGCCCATGTCCTCCCCTGGCTGCTTCCAGTACAACCTCTGAGTTGTCTCCACAAGTCCGCTGAATCAACCCCTTTGGATCCCTGATGTTTATCTTCTAAGTTGAAAAGTTTAATTGCAGCCCTGAGTGAGGCCTTGGAGGAGGAGCAGGGGAGAGTGGAAGTAATAAATCCCCCCCCCCCACCTGCAGGATGTGGTCCAATGCCACGAGGGGCAGTGACTTCAGGGGTGGGGGTAAGGGGTGGGGGGGGTAGATAATTGGGAGGGTTTGGGGTTCAACAGGCCAGGAGGCTATGCCCTCTGGTGATTAATTAGCATATGAGAGCTTCAGCTTGCTCTCCACATGCAACTCTGCTCTGCTCAATTGGTCTCTGAAAACTCTAGTTTTCCTAGAAACTGGAAAAAATTCGTTATTTTCATGACTCTCTCTTTTTTCTTTTTTGGGACAAATTCTTCAATTCCACATGTCTATTTTAACTCCCCAAGCACAGATGGTGAGGAACAAGCCCACAAGGTAAAGTCGCATTGTCCTGCTGCTTCCTAGCTAAACCTTCGTGGGTTTGGTCTGATGTGTCTGCAGTGGCCTGAAAGGGGAAATTCAGCTTCCTTGGACATGTTAAATCGAGTCCATCTTTTTGCCATCCTTGAGAAATGGATGGGTTCGTGAGCTTGTTTTTGGAAAGAACTGTATTTTTTAAACATACCTGAAGTCCAGAGCACCCTGGCATGCCTGCCCAAATGACGCAAAATCCTGAGCCCAGGGAAGAAATGGGAATCTGGATGGGGTCTCCCTGATGTGGCATCCTGAGTTCTACAGGTCAGGTTGGGGAGTGCCTGGGAAGCCAGTTGGATCCACCATTTGTTTCCCAGCTGGTTTACTGTGCTATTTTGAACCATTAGTCTCTGCTTCACTACTTCCCTATGTGCAGTATCTGAAAGCATAAAATAAATCCCAAGATGGATTTCTTTTTGGCATCTGAGGTCTAAGGAAAAAACATTTGGCAGTGTGCACCATCAACTCTAGGCAAGGTAGTAGTGGCCAGAAGGTCATTTGTTGGTCTGGCTTCCAAAGGAGTTGGTTCCTTGGTTTCTCCATTCATTCCCCTTTTGCTATGAATCTTTTCCAAGCAACCAAGTCAGAAGACTTTTTTTTTTTTAAGATATTATTTAAATTCAAGTTAGTTAAGATATAGTCTATTATTAGTTTCAGTAGAATTTAGTGATTCATCACTTCCATGTAACACTCAGTGCTCATTGCATGGAGAGCCCTCCTTAATCCCCATCGCCCAGTTACCCCCTCCCCCTTTCCCCTCCCTTCCAGCAACCCTGTTTGTTTCCTATAGTTAAGAGTTTCTTATGGTTTGCCTCCCTCTCTGTTTTTATCTTACTTTACTTTTCCTTCCCTTCCCCTATGTTCATCTGTTTTGTTTCTTAAATGCCACATATGAGTGAAATCATATGGTGTTTGTCTTTCTCTGCCTGACTCATTTCACTTAGCATAATACACTCTCGTTCAACCCACATTGTTGCAAATGGCAAGATTTCACTCTTGATGGCTGAGTAATATTTCACTATATATATATATATATTCCACTATATATGTATATATATGTATATATATGTGTGTATATATATATTCCACTATATATATTCCACTATATATGTATATATATATATGTGTATATATGTATGTATATGTATATATATATTCCACTATATATATATATATTTCACTATATATATATATATTCCACTATATATATATAGTGGAATAATACTCAGCCATCAAAAGAGTGAAATCTTGCCATTTACATGGCACATCTTCTTTATCCAATGTGCAATCTTCTTTATCCACTCATCAGTCAATGGGCATTTGGGCTCCCTCCATAGTTTGGCTGTTGTCAATAATGCTGCTGTAAACATTGGTGAACATTTACCCTTCATATCATTATTTTTGTATCCTTTGGGAAACTACCTGGTAGTGTAATTGCTGGGTCATAGGTTAGTTCTATTTTTGACATTTTGAAGAACCTCCATACTGTTTTCCAGAGTGGCTGTACCAGTTTGCATTCCCACCAACAATGTAAGTGGGTTCCCCTTTCTCCACATACTCACCAACATCTGCTGTTTCCTGAATTGTTAATTTTAGCCATTCTGACCAGTGTGAGGTGGTATCTCCTTGTGGTTTTGATTTGTATTTCCCTGGTGATGATGATATTCAGCAATTTTTCATGTGTCTGTTAGCCATTTGTAACAAGTCAGAAGACATTTAATGTTTTTATCGACAAAGATTCTCTTGTCTACCAAACTACTTGACTTTTGGGTTCTCATCTTCATCTTTGCATTGTCTAATTTGAGCAAGAATCTTGCTAAGCCAACTTAACCAGAATTCCCAACCTTTGATATTTGATCCAGTTTCTTATCTTTCACCATCTCCCAGCTGATATCTGATCACCTCAGCCTGCCTTCAGCAAGATTACCCCCTCACCCCTAATGTTTCCTCTTGATAATTTTCATCCGCTGACTCCCACTCTGCCCCATGGCTATAAATTCCCACGTATCCATTCTGTCTTCAGAGCTGAGTCCAATTATTCCCATTACAGTGATCCCTATCCTCTTGCCTTGAAAAATCTTCCTTGCCGTGCTTTCAAAAGTGCCATTGAATAATTTTTTTCTTTAGGATATTTTTTATTTAAATGACTCTTTTACTACTTGTAATATTGGCCTGTGACAGAGCTGTTATGACCACTATTAAGATTTCATAAATGAAGAACCTGAAACTCAGTTAGGACATCACACGTCCAGGTGGTAACCCTGGTGGGTGGGAAGACCCCTACCATCTAGGTCTTCTGACTCCCACATGCTTGCTTTCTTACTAGAGGCAGAAATGAGGTGCTCTCTAGTTTGAAGAATGCTTGGAGCAAAAAGTGTTAGTGTCAGAGCTGAGTATGAAGTATAACTTTGATGAGCTCTTATTCCCTGCCCCATTCAACAGGGGCGGCTGTATCTGCTAAGACAGGAAAGTTCCAAGCCTTATTATGTAACAGCAGCTGCATTTCCCAGGAAGATCACTATCCTTGCAGCATCTCAGCTTTGAGAAGTGCACCGGGAATGGACCGTTGGATATTTTGGGCCAGATCTCTACCAGGGGAAATAATCTGAGTGATTTGAAAGAGCTTTTTTAAGCCCACCAAGTCCTGTGATGAGGTTGTGCGTCATTGGAGACGTCACTTGGTTCTCAAAGGGTCTCTAAGACTCCCATTCTCTCCAGCAAATTTCAAACTCATTGCCACTGGGCCAAACCGGGAGATAAAGGACATGCTGGAAAAAATGAATTTGAAAGGAGGCAAGAGACCCTACCATTAAGTCAACAAGCTCAAAAAAAAAAAAAACAAAAAAAAAAAAAAAAGAACAGAAGAGAATTTGTAGCATTCATCTGTGTTCTCCTGGGGTTGCCAGGAAGTTGTCATTAAAGTAATAGCAGTGTGTTTGAGATGAATGCTGATCTTTATAAAATGATCCCGTGAGAGAAAGTCTGAAAGAGAGAAAGTAGGAACATGTAACCTGGGTCTAAATTCAAGACCAGTTCTTAACTACTTGTGTGACCTTGAATATGTCTCATCTCCTTTCTTATCCTTGGTTCTTTATTTGTACAAAGAGGTGGCTGGGCAAGGAGATCCCATTTTTTAAGGCTCCTAAAACTACCTGACATTCTTTAGACTTCAATTTTCTGTTGCAGTACCAAGGAGAAAGGTCGTGACAGGTTGCTATTGCCAATGGGCAGAGAGAATACCTGCCAGGATCCTGCACCCAAACACACTAAGGAAATAATAGTGTCACTGCCCCCACACAATTCACATCCAAATGGGAATTTATAGCTACAGAGCTTTCCATGCACATTATCTGAATTATTATGATAAGCACTTCAGTACTCCCCCAGGCTGCTGGGAGGACTGACACTGATACAAGTATATGAAAAAGGTACATTCTTTGACCAACTGGAAGAAGCAAAATGAGCTTCCAGAAGCTGGCCATGCTCAGGACTGGACCAGCTGCATCTCAATACAAGTTTTGATTAACCTCTGCAGTGATGATTCTGTTTGTGGTCATGTGTTTCTACCTCTCTTTTGCTCCCTTCATTCCACCATCCATCCACTTGTCCACCCATCTACACATCCATCTATTCTTCCATCCATCTATCTCCCCACCATCATCTATTCATCCATCCATCCATTATCCATCCATCATCCATACATGGATCCACCCATCTATCCATCCATCCATCCTTTTATCCATCCATCATCCATTCATCCATCCATCCATCATCCATCCATCTCTCATCCCTCCATCGACCCCATCTATCATCCACACATCTATCTGTCCACCATCCATTCATCCATCCATCTATCCATGCATCCATCCATGCATCCATCCACCCACCCATCCATCCGATCTTTCATCTATTATTCTCTAAAAGTATTTACTGAGCACATAGCTATAGGGGCTATGGCAGGCCCTGTGGGGGTTATAAGGGACACGTTGAAGATGGGCCCTTGTATCAGAAAAGTCCTTTTTTAATGTGGGAAGACAAGCCCTTGCAGCAAAGATAGCACAGCTAAAATGATCAGTGCTGATGAAGAGTACGAGAGAGTCATGGGACCCTCTTCATCCCCTCCTTCCTCCCCCTCCCTACCATTCTCTTGGACACCTGTGTAGCAGACCTATCCCTGTCCAACTTCTTCCTTAGCTGAAAGTAATTAAGTGGTCACATTTACACAGCTGAGAAAAGAACATCATGGAGCCACTTCACAGAAGATTGTTGAGCTGCTTCCTGAGTGAATGGCATTATTATTGCAGCTGGGCCTCCTACTCACCCAGAGGAATGTCACTGTGGTAGAGTGGGCCCTTACTTAGTTTCCTCAGAGCACATTAATATATAGATATTTGTACATATATATAAAATGGATGTATCCTCTTTTGGAGCCTCTTAGTATGACTCTCAATCAACTTGTTCTTTTATCATTGATTATAATAAAAATGAATAATTAAAAGGACATGTACTTGCTATGTTATGTTCCCTGACCATCCCACTTCAGGATGCTTGTGGTAAACTGGAGTTTGTCAGAGGAATGTGATCAGCGTGGTGAGAAGGGCATGGTGTGGAGATCGAGCCACCACATCAAAAGCTGTGATGGTTAGTGTCCCCACACTAACGGGCTTCTCGTCTGAAGGAGGAGGGTGTTTGTATGGCTTAACCTAGAAACTCAAAGCCAAGATAAAATTCTAAGGCAGATTTTAGTTCAACGTAAGAAGCCACTTTTTGAAACCACCAAAATGTCCATCCTGTGAAAAACAAATGAACAAGATGGGGCAGATCCATACAAGGAGATTATCATTCGGTGATAAAAGGAAGGAAGCGCTGACACCTGCTACACAATGGATGGATCTTGAGGACACGATGCTAAGGAAAAGAAGCCGGATACAAAGGACACGTATTGTATGATCCCATTTAGAGCAAAAGTCCAGAATAGGCAAATCCAGAAACAGAAAGTGGATCAATGGTTGCCTGGGATTGGGGGTGAGGGTGGTGGTTGGAAGAAAATGGGGAATGACTGCTCGTGGGTATGGGGTTTCTTTTTAAGGGATGGACATGTTCTAAAACTGGGGTGATGATTGAAAAACTGTGAGTATATGGAAAATCACTGGTACATTTTAATGTTTGTTATGTAAATTGTATGTTATGTAAATTGCATTTATGTAAATATCTCAAAAAAGCTACTCTAAAAATCAGTTTACCTGTTTTTAACTTAAAAAAAATCAAAGCTACCTTTTAACAAAGAGAGTGAAAGAATATACTAGCACAGTACTTGACCCGTGGGAAGATCTGGATGACCTCTGGCTCTCCCTTCTGTCTCCCTGACTTGTCCAGCAAAGGGAACCACTTAGCTGAGGAAATCAGAGCTGTTCTCATCCCTGGAGATACCAGCAAATACAAGGTGACCATCTGAAGAGGGTTGCAGAAGGTTCCTGCAGGGAGAGGGAAGATGGGTCTGGATTTGGATTTCCTTGAGAGTAAAGCCTGAGACAAAGACTTGGGGCCAGTCACTGATTTGGGAGATGATGCCAGGAGCCAATAGTTTGGAGCAGGACAGACAAGGCAGGAAAAGAGGAGCTAACATAAGGAGCATTGTCAAGGTCACTGCTGAGGTCCTCCTGAGAAATGTACAGAATGCCTCTGCAGATGTTCTGTTTGAAGGGTGGGGCCTGGGCCAGCCACCCACCAGCTCTTCTTCCCACTAGCTGACTGCCCCATACCTCCAGGTTATACTTGTGTAAGAACCTAAGGGACCACCACAAGGCTCCAGGGTCTGTGTACCGCATGCCTGGAGTGAGATGCCGTGAGTAAAGTGAGCCTCAGCTCGCACAGAACTTTCCAGCACAGCTGTGACTGAAATCAGGGGTGGATCAAGGAGATGTGTTATAGGCAGCAGACACATCTGCCATAACGAGCAATTTTGGCTCAAACAAGCAACTTAATGGATCTGAGTAGCATTTTTTAAAAATGAAGTAAAATGAAATAGAAGTGATCAAATGTATTGCATCTGAAAGATATCATTTCAGGAAATGTTTGTTTCATTACAGACTAAGCATGTTTGTGTGCCTATGTATGTATTGGGTTGTGACCTAAGAAGTGTTTGTTTCTCTGTGCATCACAGAGAAAAATGCTGTTCTACTGGAACAATCTCTAAATTCTTTCTGAAAGTGCAGTTCATTTTAAAGTAAGTTTTTAGGTTGTCGTGGAGAAACTTGAAGTGAGGTGTGTCCTGGTAGAAAGAACAGGAATGAGGTACAAGTTCAAGGAGATTTGGGTTCTGGTCTTGTCTCTGTTTCTTAGCAATAACAATCTGGGACCACCTACCTTATGTAAAGAGATTTATTTTAAGGAATTGGCTTATGCAATTGTGGGAACTGGCAAGTTCGAAATCTGTAGGGAAAGCCACTACACTGGAAACTCAGGCAGGGTTTCTATGTTAGAGTCTCGAAGCAGAATTACTTCCTTGGGAAACCTGTTTTTGCTTTTCAAGACCTTCAACTGGTTGTGGAAGTCTTATACCTTCAACCACCCACATTATCAAGGGCAATCTTCCTTACTTACAGTCAACTGATTGTAACTGTTAAGCACATCTACATAATGTCTTTCACAGCAATATCTAGATTCAAGTTTGATTAAGTCACTGGGTGCTATAGTCTATCCAAGTGGACATTAAGCATGAGCATCCCACTAGACCATGCAGAGATCCGGACCAATAGAGGTCTTGGTTCCTTTCAGTTCTGCAGCTCCTTGAATTCGAGCTCATTCTTTCACAGCCTCAAAACTAAATGCTTCAATGTGACTGGAATTTGCAGACTGAGGATTATGCTCTGTTACTTTGAAACTCCAGAATGTTCAAATCCAGCCCTGTCCCTAGGTGGGAGTCCAGCTCATTCAGTAGAGTCCTGCCATGCACTTGTAGCCAAGCCCTGGCTCTTAGTGAGACATCCTGTCATTCTTAGAGAGCATGAAGGATTCCAAATGATAGTTTGTTCCAGCCAAGTAGAGAAAGAAATACTCTGTTTTAACATAATCTTGTTCTCTTGAACGAGGGTATAGTTGTGTTTTCGTTTGGTGGTGAACATGATTGAGAGCACATTTCCTATGGAGAACAAGCCCCGGATTCTTCCTTATGGGAGGAGATGAAGGACCTTTCCAGGAGAAACCGGGGCTGGGGGAGGGGGATGGGTGTAGCAGCTGTACTGGGAAACTCAAGCCACTCCAACTGGGATGGGTTTTCAGTCATCAGAACCAGATGCGCAAATGCATCTGGGCCCCTCCACCTTGCCACAGGGTGACCAAGCCCGGAAGGGGGGATGTGGCTTCAAGAAGGCTCTTCCTCACATTGGATGTCTGTGATCCTTCAGTGCAGGCTGGAGGAGGGGGCCCTGTGGTCTGGAATGCATTGGCCTTTCTCCCACCCTTCCTTCCTCCACGCTCTCGGCCTTCTAATCATTTAAACATGGAAGTGACCAGATTCCCATCTTTACATGTGCTCAGTTCTTACTTTAGCAGAGCTCCAGCAAGGTTGGAATTGGTCAAGGCCCCAGTCTCACCTCTGTGGCTTGTAAAGAGCTTAGCTTAAGCTAAATTTTTATGTGTTATATGTTGGGGATCTGTGTAGGATTTTATTTGAGAAAAACAAGTTCCACTGCATATGTGTGTGTGTGTGTATCTCCATGATGTGAAAATCATCACTGAAGATAATGGGAAATTATTTAAAGTGATTGTCTTCGATCTGATGATAGTAATATAAGGTTAAAACATCTGGGGAGGGCGCCTGGGTGACTCAGTGGGTTAAGCTGCTGCCTTCGGCTCAGGTCATGATCTCAGGGTCCTGGGATCGAGTCCCGCAACAGGCTCTCTGCTCAGCAGGGAGCCTGCTTCCCTCTCTCTCTCTCTCTCTGTCTGCCTCTCCATCTACTTGTGATTTCTCTCTGTCAAATAAATAAATAAAATCTTAAAAAAAAAAAAACCATCTGGGGAAAAATTACTAAATCACGTGTGACCTTCCAAAATACTCTTCTTCATACCCTTATTTACAATCTCCTCTGTAAGAGTCAAAGAGTCAAGCATTCCTGTATATAGTCAGAAATTATTAAAGATGGGAAGGTGTATCTGACACAAGGCAAAACACCTCTTAGTTGGGCAAAGTTGGGAGATGAGTTAGAGCACATGGTGCTCCATATCCAAAGGGCAGGCCCTCTGCAATCTCACCCCTGTCTCCCAGACCACACCTGCCAAGTCAGCCCGTTCCAGCAGACCTAGCTGAACACTGGCTTTCCATCAAAAGGACAATAATCTCCCAGGGGTCTCATTTCACACTCAGACAACATAACATGTCAAGCCAAGAACACAACCTATATTTTAGATGGGAGAAAAGCCATTTTTTCCATGAATCTCAAGATACCTCTAGTTTCTGATTTTCCCCCATGTGTATGTAATTAAACAAAATAAAAAGACATTGCTTGGCTTTGGAGGGAAAATAAACACCTCCCGAAATTAAAACCGCTTGGCATGACATTGACTTTCAGTTGTACTTTTGCTCATGAGAAATAGTAGTTACTAACATTATAACCAAATTTATTCAAAGAAGTCATTTTGGTATTTCCCTTTAACTGAAAGGTGCAATGACCACCTGAGAGATCTCTAGTTGACCTTTGCTTACGTCGTTTGGGATAATGGCAACTAAGTGTGTGCTCTGGTACAGGGGTTGTTCTCCGGAATCGTGAGGAGTGTCCAGTGAGGAAAAGAGCCTGGGGGAGGGGTGACCCTCTAGCAGCTGGTGATAGCAGGGCGTGGCCACACAGGATCTTGGCGTGGGCTCTTGAGTTCCATGAGTGATAACATCATGGACTCATGGATAGTTCACAAAATCCTGTGGTTGGGTTTATGGATTTTCTGTCTCGTGCATTCTTCCTCCACAATACTCATCCTCCTTCAGTCACACCCATTTTGGATCCCAGGGGAGGTGAGTGTTCTTGTCTTGGCCCCGTTTCAGGTCTTCTCTCTTGGGCATCTTCCTTCTGTAGGGAACTAGAGAATAATAATGACCCAGCAGTTGGCGCAGATTTCCTAGTTGCCCAGCTTCCTCCACTTCAGCTTCCACCCAAGAAACACAAGCCCTCCTACTGAGTGTCTCTGCCCGGGAATTTGCATTCCCTCTATCTTGTCTCCAAGCTCCAGCTCCCTTCTTCTGCAGGTAGTTGAAAGGATTTTGTGCCAGTTGCCTGCAGGTGTGGATCTGGGTGAGGACCAAGATGCTCTAACAGGGGTCTGTAGGCAGAGGTAGGTGCTGGGAGAAGCCATGCTTGCCAATGCCAGAATCAGCCTGGGCTTTCTAATTACTTTCGGTCTCTTACTTATGATCAAATGAAGAAAAATTAAATACTTTTCAACCTTAAGCAGTTCTGGGCAGGGGGGAACAGTGCGTTCCATTCTGCTCTGGCTTATTTTTCAGCTTATCTCCAACTCTGGTTGTAGAGGTGATTTCTAGAAACCATTCAACAAAGAACCTACTATCATTGCTACTGTATCTTTTATTTACTGAGTGCTGACATTCTGCCAGGGACCTCATATACATCTTCTCCTAGCTCAACCCTGGCAGCTGTGTATGATCTTCTTCCCCATTTGGTGGTAGAGGAGATGGAAGGTCAAAGAGGCTAATCAATTTGCCCAAGGCCATACAGCTGTGAGTGTCAGAGGCCGAATCTAAATCCAGACAGTCTGATTCCAAAGTGGTCTTTCTCCACTACTGAAGCACATTACCTTTGACATCATTTGTATATCATCACATTTCCAAGCTAATTCAAGTCAATGTTCTCTTCCTAGTTTCACCTCCTCTTCCCTTTTCAGTTTCCACTGCTCCTGCTTGACTCAGGCAGAGAATACTCACTCATTCAGCAGCACATAATTATTGATTGCCTACTGTATGCCAGCCACTGTTCTTGACACTTACACTAGAACAATGAAAAAATGAAACAAGCCCTCCTTTTGTTATGAACAAAAGCAAAACAAGAAGACAGAACATTTCCCAGCATTATCCTGAAACTAAAACCAAAGACATCACCAAAAACAGAACAAAATAAAACAAAACTATAGACCAATATCCTTCATGAACATAGATGCAAAGATTAATATAGGAGATTAATAAATTGAATTCATCAACATACAAAAAGAATAATATAACACAATCAAATGAAGTTTGTTCTAAAAATTCAAGGCTGGTTCAATATTAGAAAATTAAAGCACCCTATTAATAGTCTAAAGAAGATAAATGATATGATCATATCAAATATTATAGAAGAAGCACTTGACAAAATTCAGCATTTGTTCATTATTTGTAAAAATCTCAGCAAACTAGGTAAGGAGATCTTCAAGCTGATAAATGGTATTTGTTGAAAAATTGTAGCTGAAATCACACTTAATGATAAACGATTGAATCCTTTCCCACTAAGATCAAGAACAAAATTGTCTCTTCTTACTATTCTTATTCAACATTGTACTGGAGGCCCTAGCCAGTGTAATTAGGTGAGAAAAAGAAATAAAAGGCATCTGGATTGGAAAAAAAAATGCTCCTATTAGCAGACAATATAGTTGTCTATGTAGAAAATGCCAAGGCACCTGGGTGGCTCAGGTGGTTAAGTGGCTGCCTTCAGCTCATGTCATGATCCCAGGGTCCTGAGATCAAGCTCCGTGTCTGGCTCCCTACTCAGCGAGGATCCTGCTTCTCCTTCTCCTCCCTGCTTGTGCTCTGTTGCTGTCTCTGTCTCTCTCTCTTTTGAATGAATAAATTTAAAAATCTTAAAAGAAAAGAAAAGAAAATCCCAAGGAATTTACAAATAAGCTTCTAAAACAAATAAATGAGGTTTACAGGGTTGCAGGATACAAGGTCAACTCACAAAAAAGTCAGTCATATTTGTATATAATGACAATGTATAACCTAAACTGAAATGTAAAAATCAAGAAATGAAATAAAATACTGGCACATGTACCTAACAAAATTGCACCAGATCTTGATGTTCAAAACCACAAAAAGCTTTGGTTTCTGATAATGGAAAACAAAATCAAAATCAATGGCTAGGGGCGCCTGGGTGGTTCAGTGGGTTAAAGCCGCTGCCTTCGGCTCAGGTCATGATCTCAGGGTCCTGGGATCGAGTCCCGCATCGGGCTCTCTGCTCAGCGGGAGCCTGCTTCCTTCTCTCTCTCTCTCTGCCTGCCTCTCTGTCTACTTGTGATTTCTCTCTGTCAAATAAACAAATAAAATCTTAAAAAAAAAAATCAATGGCTAGACATACTATATTCATGGACTGAAAGATTCAACATAGCACAGAAGGCAATTTGCCCCAAATTCATGTATAGAGTTAACAGGATTCCAATCAAAATTACAAGAGGTATTTTTCTACAGATCAAGACAAGTTGATTCTAAAATTTATATGACAAGGAAGACAAAGGACTAGAATAGCAACAATGATGTTCAAAAACAATAAAGTTGAAGAAATCATGCTACCTGATTTTGAGAGTTACTATAAAGGCACAGTAATTAACAATGTGGCACACCGGTCAATGGAACAAAATAGAAATAGGCCCACATAAACACAAAGAGTTGATTTTTGAGAAAGATGCATAGACAATTCAAAGAAGAAAGTTAATGTTTCAACAAATGCTGCTGCAATAACTGGATACCCATAAACAAAAAAAGTAAACTTTGACTTAAACTTCACATTTGATACAAAAAAAAAAAATTCCCATGCATCATAGATCTAAGTTCAAAATGTAAAATGTAAAACTTTTAAAAGAAAGCAGAGGGGAAAATATTTGTGATCTGTGGGTAGACAAAGTTCTTGGACATGAGGTGAAAAGCATGATCCAAAAAATAAAATGTTGATACACTGGTCTTTATCAAAATTAATGTAGAAAATGGTAGAGACTTTGAAAAGTAGTTTGGCAGCTGAAGAAGATAGGAAGGTAGGAGAGAAGGAAGGAAGGAAAGAAGGAAGGAAGAAAAAAGAAAGAAAGAGAAAGAAAGAAAAAACTAAACATACACTTACTCTATGACCAAGGAATTGTTTCATGAACATTTATCACAGAGAAATGAGACCTTAGAGCACATAAAAATCTATACACAATTGTTCAAAACAGCTTTATTTGTAATAGTCAGAACCTGGAAACAACCAAAATGCCTTTCAATAGGTGAACGGTTAAACAAATTGTGGTACCTTCATAGCACGGAATACCACTCAGCAATAAATGCGACAAACTGTGGATACAACACAACACAGATAATACAACACAACACAGATAAATCTCAAAAGCATTACGCTAAGTGAAAGAAGCCATTCACAGAAGGCTACCCATTGTATGATTCTATTAGTAAAACATTCTGGAAAAGGCAAAAGGAGAGCTGAAAAAATCAGACCTGTGGTTTCCACCTAGAGTGGAGGAGGATACAGACTACAAAGGGGCACAAGGGAACTTTTCGGTGTCCTGGAGATATTCTCCACATTAATTGTGGTTACACAGCTGTGTACATTGGCCAACACAAAGAGAGCTTCACCCCTGAAAGGGGTAGGCATTAGTCTATGTAAATTATGCCTCATGAAATAACGACTTTAAGAAGAGTCAACGATGGAGATGTAATGTATAGCATGGCAACTATAGTCAGTAATAATACCGTGTTGTATATTTATAAGTTGCTAAGTGAGTAGGTCTTCAAAAGTTCTCATCACCCAAAAAATTATACCTATGGGGCATCTTGGTGGCTCAGTCCAGTAAGCATCTGCCTTGGACTCAGCTCATGATCTCAGGGAGTCTGCTTCTCCCTCTCCCCACTCATGCTCATGCTCTCACTTACTCACTCTCTCTATCTCTCAAATAAAAAAAAAATCTTTAAAAAAAAAATTGTAACCATGTGTGGTCATGGTTGTTAACTGGGCTGACTGTGGTGAACATTCTGTAATATATACAAATATCAAATCATTACATCGTGCACCGGAAACTAATATGATGGTATATGTCAATTATATCTCAATAAAAAACAGAAAAGCAGAAATATCTTCAGATTCAATCCCTCTCCTCCCACCAAAAAAAAAAAAAAAAAAAAAAGAGTCAAGGTCAGTCTGAAGCCAGAGAGTGGCCAGAGTTCCAATTTAAATTAGGTAGCTGGGGCAGGCCTCTGCGGAAAGATGGTATTTACATAAGTGAGGGGAAATTAGCCATGCAGGAATCTCCGGCTTGACCAGCTCAAGGGTAAGGAGCCACCTTGGAGATTGAGAAACCTCTGTGGACTGGGCCTGTGTATCTGTGAGAGGAGGGGGAAGGGGTTGGGGGCAGAGCTAAGTACCTTGGTGAGGACTTTTTGTTTTACAAAGGGAGAGAGGGGAAGCCCTGGAGCATTTTGAGCACGAGGGTGACAGGTTTATTTCAGGTCATTTCCAGTTTTAAAAGCTCTTTCAGCTTTCTCTGTAAGTGGTCTATAGGGGGCAAGAATGGACAGAGGGACACCAACAGGGCAGCTATGGTCGTTGTCTAAGGAGTGAAGGTGGGGACTGGTAGGTGAGAAAGAGGAAAGAACACAAAGGGAGAAAGATGGGAAAGAGGAGGCAAGAGTGGCCCCCTTGCAAACAAACCCCCTTCATACCCAATGTCTGGCTAAGGGTTAACTCTTACTCTGTCAGAAGCCATTCTCTTGGGCTGTCCTAGAGTGCAGGGCGAGTGAGCCCCTTGGTGACTGCACTGGGCAGAGGAGAGGATTCATGCACAAAGAAGGGGCCCCTCCCCCAGCCTCCTTTAAATTAGCCACCATCAGTCACTCTGCAGCCTAGACTCTGGAGCCTCTTCCTGCCTGTTGCTGAGGGAAAGAGGGAAGAATCTGGCCTCTGTTCAAGAGAATGAATGTAGGGCAGACTGAAAAGAGACAAGACAAAGCTCACCGTCAAAGCTGAACTTGATTAAGCATCCAGGTAACACAGCTCTGAACTGTGTGTGATCCAGCATTTGGTTTTGGAAAATTGCTTCCTGGCTCACCCAGTCCCCAGACGAAGTGCATGCTGAGACTGGTCCTATTTATTTATTTTTAAAGATTTTATTTATTTATTTGAGAGAGAGACAGAAGGAGCAAGCTTGAGCAGGAGGTGAGGAGGGGCAGAGGGAGAGGGACAAGCAGGCTTGATCCTAGGACTCTGGGATCATGATGTGAGGAGAAGGCAGTTGCTTAATGGACTGAACCACCCAGATATCCCAATATTGGATTTTTTTTTTTTTTTTTTTTTTTGGCCTTCTGTGCCTGGCTTCTTTTTTTTTTTTTTTTAATTTTTTTAAAATTTTTTATTTTTTATAAACATATATTTTTATCCCCAGGGGTACAGGTCTGTGAATCTCCAGGTTTACACACTTCACAGCACTCACCAAAGTACATACCCTCCCCAATGTCCATAACCCCACCCCCC